>NC_056731.1:1811394103-1811666603 GCF_019279795.1 Protopterus annectens
CCCTAAATCCCGGAACCGCAAAACCGTGAAATTCAAACTCCCAACACTTTCAAACACCATTACCACACACACACACACGCACACAACTAAATAAGCACACAAACCTACCCTTATGATATGCAGGGGTTAGCCCCCCCTGCCCCCCCCCACTTAAATATTCAAACTCCAAGGTCACACTACATACACACAGACACAAAACACCACCACACAAACTACATTCCTCTCGCACACACACATCACAGTAACAACACACAATAACACACACTACAGCCCCTACCCAACACCCTTAAACATAAACACTTACCTGAATCCATGAACACAGCGCTACACCAGAACCACTAATTCAAAATCTCCCACATTCAAGATTTTGAATTTCTCGCTTCTGGGGTTGTGATCTTCCAATCCTTCCACTTTATGAACTCGAGATACTGAAATTAGAGATTGCAGTATTTTGAGCTTATAAAGTGTTCCCAGGTTCCATACATTTTATTCAGAAAAATGTTGTAGTCTGCAGAGTACCTTCATAATATATGTTTCATCTGCAATGCTTAATATTAAATGAATATAGCATTTTCATTCACTCCTTTTACATCTAACTCTGCCTCAGTTTGAGTTCAGAGTTTCATGGGTAAGTACACCTCATTTAATGCTCTTTATAAAATATATAGCCAACAAATCATTTCCACTTTTGGTTGTGAAAATGTCAAAATATGTTATAGTTACATTAGCTAGTCTGAGAAATAATAATCATTTTGACAACAGATACTATTAAATTTGTCTGGCTGAACAAAAACTGCAGCTCTTCCCATTCAAGGATCATATCGACTCGAAAAGCTGAAAAATGCAATCAGAGGAACATATTTAATGTCTACTAAAGAAATATTAATATACTTATTCATTGTATCACATTTCAGTTTATGTTAAACATGAAATATGATGTGGTTTCAGAACTATTCATGTTTTTATTCCAATATGACTTTGCAAATATTAATTTAAACACTGGTTTCGGACTTGAGTAGTCTAAAACAATTGCACAACAATTGTACTGTATTATACAGTAATGTCAGTAAATAGTTTTCAACAGATGTATGAAATATACAGTTATAGATTTTAACATGATGTTTATTAATACCCTAAATTATTTTGAAATGATACTACCTTAATCTAAATATTTGTACCTTTTGAAACCTGCTTAGAAGTAAGTATTATTGAATTACAATAAGATGAGTAAAGAATATATGTATATATTTTAGCTGATTAGATTATCTTAATATATTATTCAATTATCTTTATTTAAAACTAAGAGGATAAGAGAAACTGATCCAAATATTATTTGTGAGGGTAGAAAGTTTGTTTGGTTAGATTCACTAACCAAACGAAGAGGTATATTACCTCATAGCAATAGGGAATGGTTTTTAAGGTTAAGAATTACAAGTTTGGAAGTTCTTTGTTTTTTTTTATTCTATCACTTTGGTGTCACTCAGAAACATGCAAAAATCATACAAGAAAAACTTTTTGAATACTGTATCCAAGATGGAACTAAGAATAAACATAAACTCACACATAAAACAAACTCAAAACTAGGAAATGAAATGTTTATCCATAAATGTTAATGGTCTAAATAATAGTAATAAAAGGAGAAGCCTATTCAAGTACATAAACTTACATAAACCACAAATAGTCTTTTTACAAGAGACACACTTATTAGATAGAGATATAAACAACTTAAATATTAATAATTACACAGTACTAATAAACTCTCAATACAAAACAAAAAAAAGAGGAGTAGCTATACTACTTCGCAACTCAACTATAACACCTAAAATAATTACTACTCATCAAGATACATCAGGTATGTTTTGTCTAGTTTCAATAGAGTTAAATAAGAGAATCTATACATTAGTAAATCTATATTGGATCCCAGGACTAGGATTAAAAACAGTTAAACAGCATTTTGAAGAGATAATTCATTTAACTAAGGGTAGCCTGATATTGGCAGGAGACTTCAACTGTATAATGAATGAAAAAGATACAGATTCTAAATCCAAAAGAAGAAAACAACCCATCTCTAAAGCACTATCAAAATTTATAGATACATTGTATTTAAAAGATATAAATGAATTTGCAGAACCAGACTCACTAATCTTCACATTTTATTCTCATAGATATAAAACTAACTCTAGAATTGATAGAATATATGTTGCCAATGACCTAATAACAAAATTGACAAAGTCAAAATCATAAATTGTCCTTTATCTGATCATAATGCCATAGTCTTTGAGATAGAGCTTACACCATTTTATTCAAATCCCATTACTAGGATACCTTCCTATATCACAAAATTGAGAGATTTCAAAGAATTTTATGAAGAAACAATCAAAAACTTTCTTGAAATAAATTACACAGAAGATATTTCAGAAATATATGTCTGGGATTCATTAAAAGCAGTTACATATGGGAAGATATTATCCTGGTACATAAATAAAAGGAAGTTATGGAATAAAGATATGCTAGACTTACAAAACAAAGCAGATAAATTGAAACTGGAAATACAAAAGGGTAATGCTACTCAAGTTCAAGAACTTACACAAATCAATAAGAAGTATACAGAATTGCTACACCATAAGATTATGATTAACTTAGAAAAGATAAAAATAAACTCATACTCTACTAATTCAGCACACCTGAGATACTTAACTAATAGAACAAAAAATAATTAAATCTAAGCAAATAAAAGAAATATTTATTCCCAATGCTAACAAAAGAGTTACGGAACTAAATGATATTTTAGAAGCATTCAGACTCCAATTTAACATTGATAATTCCATAAATACTCAAGATACACCTACTAAGGATATAAAAATACTTAGAAAACAATATTCATATTAAATTAACACAAGAACAAATAGACATTATAAACAAACCAATCAATATGACAGAATTAAAATCACAAATTAAAAAGCTCAAGACAAATAAAGCACCTGGCCCAGACAATATGCTACCAGAAATGTATAAATTAATACCCAATCAAGCCATATCTTTATTATTAAAAGTATATGATATAGCCAATAAAGATTTGAATATACCACCCTCTTGGAAATATTCATTGATATCCCCAATTATCAAACCAGATAAAGATGAAAACAGTGTTTCTCATATAGGCCAATATCATTACTCAATATAGACTACAAGATGTTTATGGCTATATATGAGATAGGATCAAACACTTTCTTCCTTTCTTAATTCACAAAGATCAAACAGGTTTTATTAAAGGAAGAAATACTTCAGATAATATTAAAAGAATACTAACATTAATAGATTATAGCAAACATAAAGTCCTAAATTTAAATGTAATCTCATTAGATATTAATAAAGCTTTTGATTCAGTTAACTGGAACTTTCTTTCACTAGTTTTAAAAGAATATAACTTTCCTTCTAATTTTAATAATCTTATCCAAATACTATATGAAAAATCTACTGCATATGTTAAACTGGGATCATATAGATCAGGCCCTATAACAATAAAAAGGGAACTAAACAAGGTTGCCCTTTATCACCATTGTTATTTGCATTACTCATAGAACCCTTTGCAAATCAAATCAGATCAAACAATAACATAAAGGGCATTTGTATTAATAAAATGTTAAACCTTAAAATCCAACTCTTTGCTGATGACATACTATTAACTCTCTCAGATGCAAATGAGTCTTTGAATGCTCTATTTAACTCCATGAATAAATTTCAAAATATTTCAGGCTTAAAATTTAATGAAAACAAAACTAAAATTATGCCCTGTAATTGTAAAAAAAAATAATATAAACAAAAGATTTTCCAAATATATAGTAACAGAAAGTAAATTATCATATATGGGAATAAATCTACTCAATGAATTAACAGATTATCTAATATTTAACTATAATAAAATACTAGACAAAATAGAACAAACAATTGGTTACTGGAATAAATATATCTTTTCAACAGCAGACAGATTATATCTTATTAAAATAAACATATTTCCCAAAATATTATACTTAATACAAAATTTTTCATTGCCACCTCCCAAATATATTATTCAAAGATACAATAAACTAATTTTAAATTTTCTATGGTTTCCAAATAAACCCCGTATAGCCTTAAATAAACATTTGCCAGATTGGGAAGATGGTGGAATTAATTTACGGATATTGATTTATATATTACCTCATCTATTATTAAAAACATAACACTATGGTTAAATAATTCATACACACCTATATGGAAACAAGCCCATGAGCAGATTTACATAGAAATCAATTATAATCACATACAAGACAACTTAACAGTAATACCATCACCCCTTATATGGATGTTAAAAGATTATTTTTAGGAAAAGAAATAATATTAATAAATTGCCATCAAACTATGTAAGCTCTACACTTTCAGTGTTCAGAACATATATAAACAAAATACCAAATATTAATTCTTGGATTTTCTTATTTTCCTATAGCTTTTACACCAAATATTCTAGATACATTCCAAATATCTAAAATAAATATACTTAAAGAAGAAACATTACTCTTTTGGCATCAACTTATAGAGAAAGGGAAAATTCTAACAAAGGAACAGATAATTTATAATTATAATATAAATAAAGACAATTGGCTGTTTTACAAAATCTAAGGCATTTTCTTATAAATAAAATAGAACAAATGCAACCTTCAGTTAGACATGAAGCTCCAAAACTCATTGAATACCTTATTCTTATCACAAAACAGCCTTATCAGGGTACAGGTTATTTGTCTAATATCTATAAAATTGTTAAAAACAAAAACTATCATGAAAAATCATACTGGGATTATTATACTTTAATAAACAACCATCCTCCAGTTGAAGAAGAAAAAGTAATATTCTAAAATCTTCCAAATTTTCTACATTATCAAAATACTGGCAATTATTCACTTGGAGATATCTACATAGAAGTTTCTATACACCACATAGGTTAGCCAAAATGTATTCTATTGAAGATCAATGTTGGAGATGCCATACCAAGATAAAAGCAGATTGGCAGCATGTTTTTATGAATGTATATGTCTCAATATGTACTGGAAATCCATTAATTATTTTTTTCAGACTGTTTATAATGATAATTTTCAATTAACAAACTCTTTAATTTTATTCAACTCTCCTATTCCAAACTGTGTACCAAAAAAAGACACTAAAATTCTATGGTCACTATTGGCAATTTCACGTAAAATCATAACTATACACTGGAAAAATGAGGCTTCGCCTACGTTCAAGGAATTTGAGACTTTAACAACAACAGTTGCTCACATGGAAATATTAACAGTGAAAAACAGAACTAAAATATCTACTTCTTACTATTACTCTTGGATGAAAGTACTGGAAATACTTGAAAATATCAAAGAAGATATATCATCTTATGTTTCTAACTTTATATAATATAGAATTTCAATGTTATTTGCATAGACACCAATGTAAATAGTTATATAATGGTTTGAAGTTAGTAATGTTTTAGAATTGTAAATATGTTATTTATCTTTATTTCATGTAATGTTTAAGACATCTTATTTGAAATAATAAAAAAAAAATATTTAGTGAAGGATCATATCGACTCGAATGCTACTACTCTAATCCTAACTCTGTAGATTTAAAAGTCCTACAAAGTTTTCATGTTAGCTTGCAGTAGTGCAACATTACAGTACACAGAGAGAGAGAGAATGTTTTACTCCCTTGTATGACATTTCTTGGTTCCTAACATTTGAGTGACGTACAGTTAATGTACATTAATAAGTACTGCAGGTTTAGCAAGCTAAAACATCCAAATTGGGGTTGAATGGTAAATTGTACTCTTGCAAAAATGATATTATCCTGTTGTTAGCCATTGGCTCATTGGGTATGCTGTTTGCTGAGATTGGACAATCCAGTTTTCTGTCATCTTATATGGGACCCAATGTGTCTCTGTCTATCTGTCTATTAAGATTATATATATATATATATATATATATATATATATATATATATATATATATATATATATATATATAAGAATATGGATCTATGCCAGAACATCATTTTTTCAGAAAGTTGAACTATGATTGACTCTGAAAAGTTCTATGACAAAAAAAAAAACTAAAATCTATGCCCTCCTGCATCCCCCAATGGGGGCTAAGGCTCTACCACCCCCATCTCCTGCATATGATATATACCAACTCCAAGACTTCACTAAAGTGAGGAAAAAGGAAATTTCACTGATCACCACTGTACTGTGATCCCCATACAAAAACTTCATCCTTTTGGAAATTCGATTATATGGTCTCAGCTATATGAAGTTCAACTTTCAGAAAATTCTGTCTTCTGAACAGGACCTATATATATATATATATATATATATATATATATATATATATATGTGTGTGTGTGTGTCTGTGTGTCTGTGTGTGGTGTGTATAAAAGATTATATCATGATAGGTAGAAACCTCAAAAGACAGAATCGAAAATCGTACAACAAAAAAGACAGAATCACAAAACACTGAATAACTCATGACTAAGTCACAAAACATTGAATATGTCACTCCTATTAAAAAAGCCCTATCTCACTAACCCCCAGTTACAAAACTGAGAGTGAATGTCGTCTTAGTAGTAATACTGTTGCAGAAAGCATTTTTAGTAATCTAATGTATAGGGTTATAGTTAGGGTTAGCATACGAGTAAGTTGGGAAGAGGCCTTTGCTGCAATAACAGTATTAGAAAATTGATTGAACTACCTGGTGTGGGAATAGAACCTACAGACTTCTGAACACAAAGGGAGAGTGAGTTATCTGCTGAGACTGTGTAAAATGCAGCCAGGGATACTAGTCAATGTCCATAAACAATGTATGAATGAAATTGTCTACCAAAGCTTTACACAGTTGAGACATACAAGACACTCCCAACCTATCCAGTACTCTGTAACCTCCACTGTCAAAAGTATGCCTATGTAAATCAATACAATACATGCTCAGTGTCACAGGAAGAATTACATAAAACGTGCTACCCAAATAAGACATCAGATATAATGTATCAGAAGTGAAAGCAAACACAGCTATCACCATGGATAATCACTATAGGTAATGTAACATATACTGTCCTTACTGTTTGTTTGTTATGTGCCATTTACTCTTATGAGCATAGCAGTATCAGCTGCAGGCCCAGCCTCATGTCACCATTGTGTGATGGCATGTTTCAGTGTCAGAATGTTATACACACTGCGCTTAGGTTCATAGGTTCATAGGTGTGTACTAGGCTAATGGCCCTGGAGCCTTTACATGCCTAGCCCATAGGATTACCCTGGCATCGTGCCACCCGACTTTAGTTCACAGTGCCTCTTTCGAGTAAAGCCAAAGGAGTGATCCCTGGAGTGAATTTTCTATTTCCCATACACTCATCAAGATTTCTCTTGAAGAGGGCCAGTGAGGTGCTCTGCTTGACATGTATGGAAAGTCTATTCCATAGCATGGGCAGTCTCTGAGTTATGAACCTGTACCGCCTTGTGGTAATGAGGTTGAGGTCTCTGGAGCATGTGGTGTGGAGGGATTGGGATTTCTTTAGCTGTAACATTTCTAACAGAGCTGGGTCAGACATGGAATTGTAAGTCAATAGAGATCACCTCTAAGTAGGCAATATGAGACAGAGAATAGTTGGAGTTTTTTTTAGTCTGTCCATATAGGACCTATAAGGCTTAGGATTTGTGAGGTACTGTTGCCGCTTCTCCAGTTGTTGCAGGTGTTTAGTGAGGTACATGCCAAATTGGGCATTGTACTCAGTGATTGGCCTAATGAGGGAAGAGCAGAGGGATACAATAACCTCTTTCTTTCCGGATGTAATGCTGGGTGTCCACCTGGTCTTAATGAAGTAGTTTCTATTAATTGTTTTCTTAAACTGAAATCTATGTGTGCTATTAGATGAGGATTTTTCATGTTTAAACATATTCATGCATTTTTCTGTATGCCTTTTGGTACATATCTATATGTATTATTTTATGAACTATTGCTGTATGAGTGTTTTTATAGGGTATATCACTTTATTTCATTCATTGAACATTTTATTACTGAATGATTAAGGGTGTGTGTTTTTTCATGTGTATTTAAGTTGACTGCTTGTTGTCACTTTTATTCTGAAGAAGTCTATACACTGAGGTGGACAAAAGCGTATATCAGAGGCTCAATTTTATCTCCGATAAACTGATTTGGAAAGTTCATTGGTGCTTTTTGTGTTCTAACAGTCTGAGGTGTCCTCATCGTTTGTACATACCAAATGGGGCATTGTACCCGATGACTGGCCTAATGAGGGAAGAGTACAGGCAGACAATGACCTCTTTCTTACTGGATGCAAAACCCTTAGTAATGAGATGTGCCACATAGAAGGACTTTCTGACCACAGTGGCAATGTGGTGGTCAAAAGAGAGGCTGCTGTCAACCTGTGTTCCCAGATCTCTTATAACGCCTTCTGTGTTCAGGACTGCCATCAATGTGGTAATTCATGGGAAGTGGGTTTTTCAAAAAAAAGGGGATGAAGACACATTTTTTGGCATTGAGCTTAAGGCCATGGTTCTGACACCAGTAATTGGTCTCAGTGAGGCCTTTCTGTAGTATGTCAACATCACTTGGGGAGTTAATAATAGCTCCTGACTTGCCATAGTCTATGAACTTTGTCAGCCAGAGTCCCTTCGTGTTGGCCTGGACTTCAGAGAAATAGATACCAAACAGGAGAAGACACAGGATTGAACCCTGTGGGACTCCACTCATGACTGGTTGGGTTCTATCTGTGAGCCAGTTTGCAACTCACCTAGTGATTCAGGGGTTGATGCCTAGCTTAGTGAGTTTTTCAATTATTACTGAGTGGGGAATGGTATCAAAGGCCTTGGCCAGATCAAGGTAGGATGTATGATCCACCTAGCCTTCATCCACAGCTCTGGTGACTCACTCGATGAAGTTAACCAAGTTGAGCAGGCATGATGTACCCTTCACAAAACCAAACTGTGTGGCATCCAGAGTTTGGAGATTCCATATATCCTTGTTTATTAAGTCCATGATGATGCATACCATAGCTTTGTATATCAGACTCATTAGGCTAATGGGGAGATAGTTCCTAGGGTCTGTAGTCGCTCCTCCTTTGTGGAGAGGGATGACTGTAGCAGTGTGCCATTCAGAACGGACAAAGTCTGAGGTGAGGCTGTGATTGAACAGGGCACACAGATGAGGTGCCAGATCACTCTGTAGTTCATGTAGAACACAGCCAGGGATATTGTCAGGTCCCATAGAAGCTGTATTCCTGGCCTTGGACAGTGCTGTTTTAACCTGTGCTGCAGTAATACTCGGTGCATGGCAATCTACTGGTATTGTGATTGGCCCCTTGGGGGGGAGAGGGGTAAAGTTGGCACTGAATCTGTCGGCCAGTATATTGGCAATATCTGTTGCCTCGATATAGGAGGTACCACTGTGTAGTAGCTCAGAGCAAAACTGGGTATTGCCGTGGAGATTCTTTATATAACTATAGTTTTCATAGATAGCTTTAGAGGATTTGATGAGAGATCTCAACTTTTTGTTAAGGCTAATAAGGGAATGTTTCCAGTCTTGGGACTTCACCTTATTCTGCATCAGTTTCCTCCTTCTCTTGTAGAGTTTGTTCATGGCAGGGGACCACCAGACTGGCTTTCTTTTTGGAGAAGTGCATCCTGGTTTCCTGGTTCTGTTGGGTATGGTGAGATCCATGCATTTGTGTATGTGTTCATACAGTGTGTTGGTGTATGATTCAGTAGTCATGCAACTGATCTCCATGTGCACAGGTGCTGTGAAGTTATCCACCTCTGATTTTAGGAGCCCAAAGTTAGCTTTGGAGAACCTTTCCATGGTGGTTACCTTTGGGGGGGGGGGATTTCCAAGGTGATTAGTTAGTGGTCGAATTTAACCATGGAGGAGTTGACTATTGGTGTAGAGCAATGGTCACCCATGTTAGTAATGACCGTGTCAAGGATGTTGCTACCTCTAGTGGGGGTAAGAATGAGCTGGTTCAGGGCATTGGAATTAATGACTTCCAGGAAATGTTGGGCAAGTGTACTGGTACATGAGTTGTTTTCCCAGTTAATGGAGGGGTAGTTGAAATTGCCCAGTATGGTAGTATTAGGTTGGACCCTAATATTCTCCAGGGTGCTTAGGAACATGGATTGTGAGTCTTGAGACATGGTTGGGGACCTATAGCAGGCTATGACCTGAATCGCTGTCTTATCCAGTGTTAGCTGCACCTGAAGTATCGCAGATGCATTATGTTGGGCTACTAGTCTGGAGGTGTGTGCATCCTTTATGATATGGAAACACCACCAACTTTGAAGCTTCGGTCCAAGTTCTGGGGCAAAAAGTGTAGAATGAGTTATAACCTGGTAGTGCAGAGGTGCTTTCTGCTGACTTGAACCAGGTCTCTGTTATGGCACAAATGACGATGTTCTCCATTTTAGGGAGTACTTTGAGTGAGTGCATTTTGAGATTTAGACTTCTAGCGTTGAGCAGCATGACCCTCAGATTGCATTTGTTTGTAGCTGTTACGGTGGTAATTTGGTCTTTGGAACACCACCTGAAAAAGGCACTATAGGGGTGGCAAGAGCCTTGGCCAGTATCCGGAAGCCCAGGGTTGACAGATGCAGGACAATTCTGGCAAAGCACTGAGGTCTGTCAATCATGTCATCCCAGGCAGACAGATACTGGATCCCCTTAGAATGACACCAGAAACTTAGCCAATTGTTGAAATCAATCCTTTTCTGCTTGTACTGTGGTATCATTCTGGGTCATGGTAGGGATGCTGCTCAGGGCTATGGTCATACCCGCCTGGGCTACATAGTCCAAGAGCACCTCCATGTCTCTTTTTATGTATTCCATAGAGGTACATCTCAGGTCATTCACTCTTGGACTAGGAAGGGCTGAATCATTTCCACACATAAGAAGAAACATTAGACATACTGGGTAAAAGGTACAGGAGGATGGAGGTTCTTGGCACTAGGGATAAACTGATATTCTTAGAAACCAGAATAATAAGTGCATTGACTATATTGCCCACCACAATCTTCCACTAGCCAAATGGGAATACTACAGGAATTTTGCAGGTATTCCTCAAGCCATATCCTTAACAATTTTGTAGTATGCCTTCTCTGCATGCAAATATGTATATCATACCTCTCAACCTCTTAGACCAAGAAATCTCGACAAAGCCATAAATAAAAGTGGGATAAAGGCCCAAAAATAGGGGCAATTTTTAAATGTTGCTCTTACAAACTGAAAAAGTTGATAGAATAACAGGTTTTGCATTAGCATGACTTTTGAAACTCAAATGTCTGTCATTATTTTCTAACTTTCAATCTTTAATAATTTGTCACTGATTTGCCAGAAAAACACAATTTTATAAAAAACAAACCAAAAATAAAGGCAAAAATCTGGACATTCTGTGAAAATCAGTAAAGTTGAGAGGTATGACTCTGTACATCATGCACACAAGCTGAGCGGACACTGGTAACACATGGATTTCACTGCATGTGTCACTTGTCAGATATATCTGACACAGTAAGTAACACACATATTGTGACCTATGTCACTGCATGTAAGCCATCACACCACGGCTCCATAAGTTGTCAAGCGTTAAGTGACCACAGTGATCATATTATAGGTGTGTGTCCTCACAATCTTGTGGAAGCCATATGCAATTTGTGGCACACGAATGTTCTGTGCTAACATTAGGAAAATGGGATCATCCCTAGCAGTTGTTTCCTGACCGGTGCCATTTACCCTGTGAGCCATTGTTGAATTTGCTGCTCATACTTATCAGATCACTGCAGGCACCACACCGGATGACATACAACAATGGTCACTGCAGATGTAATATATCACTGTACAATTAAAAATGAGCTCCCTGTTTCTGATCTTTCAGAAGCAATTCTGCAGTAAACAATACCTGATCATTATGGTATATTGTACCCTGTACAGTCTCACCACAATACACATTTGCAGTTCTTCCTCCACCTGCTCAATGACAACAAAAAAACTGGACACAGGAGATGAGTGATGCGGTGATTTACCAGGACTTTGGGTAGCATGTATACATATCATCATCATCATCATCATCATCATCATCATCAAATACTAGCAAAGTCATTTAAATTATTAAGCATATCTTACTGTGATTACCTAATGAAAAGTGAGGCTCAAAGAAGTGAAAATAAGATCTATCGTTTTAGACTGTATCACAAAATAATGAAAACAAAACACTATTTTATGCAGGTGGGAATCATCCCCATACATTGACCCTCTGTGCCCCATACATCCCCTGGTAATTATATATATCAACTCTGAGATCGCACAACAGTGGGGGAAGGGCAAATTCCTTGTTCCTGTTATACCATGATCTTGCACACAGCAGCAAACAGCCAGAAAAAAAAGAAAAAAAAAACAACAGTAAAGAACCTTGATTTTATAAACTGTAACGTTAACTGTATATATAAACAGAATTCAAAGGTTTAAAATTGTCATTTCATCTTCAGAGGACAGGACATACACATCCTGTAGAATAATTACAGATGCACACTGTAGGAGTGCAGATTTTCATTTCTCCCCTGCCAATGTACCTCAGCAGGGCTGATCTGTGCACATTGACAGCACCTACCGACTTTTAAGTGGATGCTCCCTGCCACATCCATGTCTTCTGGTCATCCTCCAATGGGAAGGTGATGGGCAGTATGAGATCAAGAAGAGGAGTCATCACCAGAAATTCCACAATGGTTAGGTGATGGGCTACCCACAGATGGCAATCTGCTGCGTACACTTGGCAAGAGTGTGTGGAACATATTGACTAGCATGGATGTTAGTGATGGACCCTGGGAAACACTGCTGTCTAGTGCAAAGCAACGTTTTCTGCTACTGTAGCATGCTAGACTATGGTTGCACCTTCACAAAGACAACACTGTTAAATGTATGAACCTTCCTGCACAGTCAGCAAAGGTCTGTATTAGCCCACAACAACTGCTAAAGTGCAACACTGTTGTGGCATGAGTCTGCATCCTGCTGTCATGTCTGCATATGATAGTTGTGTACAATATGCTCCATTGTGTGATTCAGTCCCTACATTACTCCCAGTCTCCAGGGCTGTGACTGTTCTGTCACAGGAGTTATGCATGCTGTTCCAAAACAAAACTGGCCTTACTCTCTTATAGTATCTCCTTTGAGGATTTCACTACAAATACCTGCACTTATAAGTAAGTAAATAGATGTCTGGAATTTGAATTTCTGAAAATGAAATCTCTCTTTTTCTAGTATAACATTACTTCCAATTTGAGAACAAAAATGCATATGTTAATACAATGATGATGAATGCACCATATTTTTGTATGGTACCTATTTTATCGATTCAGTATTACTCAGTGTCTGCAAACTTATTGTATTTCCTTTACATTTGTGTTCTGCTCATACACCTGGGTTTTGAATGAAAAACATCCTTGGACCAGCCCACCTGCATTGTCAACAAAGTTTAAGTAAATAAATAAAATAACTCCACTGTTCATTCTCATTCACACAGTTTCAAAACAGCAATCTCAGCTAATGACTATGTCAGTATTATGCTAATCTGTCATCCATTGATCTGACATAAATGTTGGTATAACAGATAAACAAATTTGTGTTCATACTTATTCAAAGTCAAACATTTCCCACAACTATAGGGCTAATCAATGGGGCAGAGTAATTAATGAACATGAAATGAATAAAACGGGACACTATACAAAATCAACAAACAATGATGAGTACTTCCATCTGTCTATAACTAAAGAAACAACTTCAAGTTAATTTATGAAACCAAAAATACACACCCTTAGGAACACCAGTCAAATATCAATGTTTTAATGGGTGTTTCTTTAAAAGATATAAAGGTGTGAAAATGGCATTACGTGTGTACTATGTGCATCATACCTGACTGTGAAAACATGGCCCAGATAACCTACCACCATAATTTCTACAAATTTCAGATAAAGCTATTATTTGCCCCATCAGTATACTTCTAAACAGAACCATTCAAGAGTCCTTCATACCTACCACCTGGAAAAAACACAAAGGAGGAAATAATAATGACATATCTAACTTCAGACCTATTGCTATCCTCTCACCTATCTCCAAAATCTTGGTAAAATGTATCCATGGTCAACTACTTAACCATTTGCAACACTACAAAATCCTCTCCTCAGCCCTGTATGGATTTAGGCCAGGTCATAGCACTACCACCAGTCTTATATCCTTCCTGGACACAGTTAACCAAGCTCAAGATGCAGGAAACCTTGTCTCTTCACTATTTCTTGATCTTTCTAAGGTGTTCAATACAGTTTCCCACCCTCTTCTGCTTTCCAGACTCTCCAATTTAGGCATCTCTCACCTCACCCTAAACTGGTTCTGCAACTACCTTATAGATAGGCAACAAGTAACCAAATAGCACCAATCCTTCTCTCCATTCCTTAACATAATACAGGAGTTCCACAAGGATCCATACTAGGGCCACTGCTGTTCAACATTTGTATCAAAGATTTCCACACCACTGTCACTCAAGCTTCTGTCATCCAATATGCAGATGACTCCACCATCATCTGCATTGCCAAATCCATATCAGAATTACAGTCACTCATCCAAAGTGCCTTCACCTCCACTGATACCTGGATGTATAATAACCATTTAGCCCTAAATCCTAATAAAACCAAACTTAAGCTATTCACCCCTAAAAAAACTACATCCTTAACCAAAAATGAATTTACCACTCATTCCATCAACAACATTAGCATTGAAGTAGTCCCATACACCAAACTTCTAAGGGGTCAATATAGACAAAAACCTAAATTTTGACCAGTATATTAATACCAATATCAAAAAAAGCCATCAGAAATTAGGCATCCTCTACAGCCACGAAAACTGCCTCACCTACTTTGTATAATTATCCCTTGTCTCTTTCTTTCTGCTTCCATCTTTGATTTATGGTGCACCAATCCTCACCAATGTCCAAACCTCTCTCATATCCAAACTAGACTCTTGCTTTAACAAAACCACAAAATTTGTGACCAATGCTAAATACTCCTCCCACCACTATCACTTCAACTTCCAAACTGGCTTGAACTACCCCGATATCTAACATACCTGCAACTAACTACAGCTCATAAGCTAATCTATAATTCTGCTAACTGCCCTGTACTCTCCTAGTCAAAACTAGTTAATTTGTTTTCTTCTGTTTGTACTGTGTGTCCTAAGGATGGAAGTGTGCCAGACATTAACCTCAGATCCTCACCCAAGCTGCTAAACATATGTGCACAGCAGAAAACACACTAGTCTTTATTTTTAACATGAACAGCGTGGGTGTGGAAAAAATAAACTTGTCGCACTCGCACTTTATTGTACAATGTATCATGGGAAACTTGATTTGCATTTGAGTCTGTTATTTTTACGTAGTTTTTTTTTTTTTCAATTTATTGTTTATTATTTTTGCAGACAAAAAATGCTCAGCCTAGAAGAAACATCTGCAAGCTCACTTGCAGCAATGGTCATTCTGACAGCACTGAAACAGTCAGCAAGCGATTATTTCATTATTATGCATTTATTTACGTGTTTGGTTATTTATTAAATATACAAACCTGGTTAACAATGGGTTATTTTTTGACTGCGCCTGCACCTTCTGTACTAAAGTTACTTGTTTGCATATGACTGTAATTTGTATTCAAACATATTTGGCACTTTTTTTAAGTTATCAAGGCTAAGATCTTACTGCTAACCACTGTCTGCATCATGGATTTTTAAGTTAGAAAAAATTGCCTTCGTAATTGCTATAGCGAGGGGTACAGAGCTACCTTGAGTGAACTTTATTCTTTGCCTCCAAATCAAGACTAATCTACTAGGTGATTCGGTTTTGTGCACAGTTTTACTGTTTTTTTTTTTTTTTCTCAAAACATGTCCACAGTATTATGCTTGTGTGTGGGTGTATTACATCATTATCTTCCAAAATTAGATGTTTTATTATTTTATTTATTTTATTTTACATTTGTTTATCGGGAAAGTCCAACAGGACACAGGTCCATTTTCAGCGGAGGCTCGGGGAGAAAAGCTCCATAATACAATACAGTACATGAGAGAAGAGAAAAAAATAGAGCATACTTATAGCAAACATGCACAATATGTAGAGATAAACAATTCTTATAGTAGACAATCACTGAGGTACATAAACTTAAAACAGCATTTGTATTATTTTTACAGTTATAAAGTTTGTCAAGTAAATATCAACGGGTTCACAAGCTTTCAGGGGAACTTTTTATACTTAGCCATTCTCTTGGTTTGGGTTAGCCTGGTGAGTGGCAGGAACATAGCCAGTCACTTAAATAGTGGGATTATATTATTAGGATATATTGGGTTATCAGGTGACTGTGTGTGAACTGTAACGAGGCTGAGTGAAAAATGAAGTTAGTCCAGATGTACTCTAAATGGGCACGTTATCAATGCCTATAGGGAATCGGCATTTGCAATGGGGATAGCAGAAGCAGATTTGATTGTGCATTGAAAGTAAGATCTGGACCAGACTGCTTTTTAAAAACCTGAATGTTCTGTCATGCACACAAATGCGTGCTTGTGTTAAACACATCATAACAGTCTGACACTGTCATGTTGTGTCTGGCTGAGTAGGCATTCCATTGATGCCGCAAATAAGCTTACAGTAGCTGGAGAAAGACAGTCCTGGGAAAGCTCATTGCCTAGAAAGTAGAACCGCGCAAGTAAGAGCCTGAGGCTACAGGGTCTTACTGAAGAGTTTGCGTGAAGTGCAGGACTTTCCACAACTTTCCCTTTGTTGAATGGATGATTCACCATTATTAAAAACTGATGTTGTAGTCTGAAGCCACGTTTTTGCATAGCAGTCACACACTCTGATATTGTTAGCTGATCTACCTGGGGGTTCACTGGAAATGGATACAAGTCATTATGCAAGTGAAGGTAGCGTGAGTAGCGCAGAAGCTGACGGAGCATGTAATGATTTGCCAAACACTCCTCCACCGAAAAACAAAGCAAAGAGGTTGTCACGGTATAGTCAAGAATGGCAGACAGAATTTTCTTGGTGTGAAAAAGTTCACGGCAATGTCTTCACAGCTCGATGCACATTGTGTAAGAAGGAGGTTTCGGTTGTTTATGGTGGCAAGGGTGACATAGTAAATCAAAGCCATTCGAAAAGTCATCAGAAAGCTCAGATTGCTGCAGACACTGCTCCCATTGGCATTATTTTCAAGAAGAAGTCAATGACAGTAACAGGAATTGACAAGCAGGCAACGGTTGCAGAACTCGTGCATGTTTACCACACTGTACATCACCACATCTCCTACAATGCTGCTGACTGTGGCACTAAACTGGGCCACTTGTTATATCAAGACTCGACTACTGCTAAAAAGACAGCGTGTGGTCGTACGAAAACAGAAGCACTGGTGACTGATGTCTTTGGCCCAAAGTCAGTGGAGTCCATTATAAAAGATATTACTGGTGACAATTCTATGAAATATTCTGTGTCAACTGATGCATCTAATCTCAAGAACAGAAAAATGTTCCCTGTCTGCATTCAATATTTTACTGTTGAAACTGATTTATGTAAAAGCTTTTAGACTTTGTTGAGCTTAATGATGAGCTTTCTACCTCTATCACAGACATGCTGGTTAAAGTTCTTTCAGATAATGGCCTTGATATTGCATGCTTGTCTTCTTATTCAGCTGATAACACTAGTGTGAACTATGGTGGAAAGCAGTCTGTTTTTACTGAGCTGTCGAAAAAAAATAGTAATATTCTGGACAAACTGCAATGGTCATGTGATACACAATGCCTTAAAAAAACTAATTGATGAACTTGATTGTGATGTAACAATGGTTACCAGCATTTACAGTAATTTCAGTGTATCTGCTAATAGGAGAGCCCAGTTGCAACATTTTTTTGACTTTTGATACTTAGAATATCACGAGTTGTTCAGGCATGTACCAACAAGATGGTTGTCTCTGGGTCCAGCTATTGACAGATTAATTGATTCATGGCCTGCCATTGTGTCCTACTTTGCATTTCTCGGTGAAGACTGCCCAAAGAGAGTTTGTATGCATCTGGGAATTGTAAATAATATGCATGACTGTGAAGCAGTAGAGATAAACATTAAAAAAGCATACTTATGTTTTGTCCAGAACATTTGCAATGTGTTTGAGATGCCGGTCAAGAAAGTGGAGAGGGAAGATTTTACATTGCTTGAGCTCTTGCCTGTAATGCAGCAACTGAAAACTAAAATTGAGTCACGCATAACTGATAAATGTTTTGGACACAAAGCGTAAACTATACTTGAGAATGAGGACATGGAACCTCATACAGTGTGTCTGTAACAGATTTTTTTGGCAGCTCTAGAAAAGTCTTTAGCATACCTGAACAAATGGTTTAATTTCTCAGATGGCAGCATTGAGTGTGTGATGCATCAAATATCTCTAAATACAGAAGTAGCATTTCAGTCCTTTCGAAATGCAAGCACTGTCATGAGCTTGACAACAAAGGACACCGATTTAGACGTGCTTTATGATGAGTTTTGTGCAAGGCATGCTTTATCCAATATTGTTCCTAATTCAACTGCTACTGCATGCACTAAATGGCAGGAATTTTGTGCAGGAGCCTGTGATAGTGCAGCTTTTCCAACGAACATGTTTAAGATTGTATCAGCCCCATTGTCATTACCAGGCAGCAATGCCTTCCCTGAAAGGGTGTTTTCTTTAATGAATGCAAAGTGGCATGCAGACCAAAACAGGGCCACTCTAGCACTAGTCAAAGCAGAACTGCAAGTTTTCCTTAACTACAACATGAGCTGCAGTAATTTCTATCAGTTTGTTTTGAAAGATGACAAATTGATTTCATCAGCAGCTGGCAGTGAAAAGTACAAATGAAAATGGATTACTCAGCCTGACCAGTCTGTTTCTTCCACGAGTAGTTTAACAGCTCAGGGTCAGCCTGCTCTGGATTCACGTGAGGTAGACGTTCATCTTCAATCAAAGTAATCAGTTTGTTCAACTGACATTGAATAACATTTGTATTGTATTGACTATATCTTTTGCTTACACCTCAATGTTATTGCTTTACTGTTTTTTTGCTGTTGTCTAACATGAATGACTATTAGCAATTTAGCAGTTAGCCTAACTGTCTGTGTGGGCTGGTTACTTGAAAATAACAGTTTTGAGCTAAAAATTCTTGCATTCAAGTGTTGTTTTTTTTTAGCCCAAAATGCACTAAAACTCACCTACGTGCCCATCTGTTGTTTAAAAAAATGTTCTGGGGGCTCAGCACCCCCAGACCCCCAGGGGGAGCCTGGGAGAAGAAGGGAAAGGGAAGGGGAGAGGAGGAGAAGGGAAAAAGGGAGGGGAGGGAGGGAGAGGATGGTAGGGAAGGGAGAGGAGGGGATGGGTCATGGGGGGCAAGGGGCAGGAAAAGAGGTGTCCGGGACTTTAATTGTGAAAAGTTGGCAACCCTACTCTTAGTCTAGTCAACTGTTATAACATTCACCTCCTCTCTACCCAGCAGCTACTGCAATATTCACATATATACTAAATAATCTATGTCACTGGTCTGATATGCATGGAATGTCTTGTATACTTAAAATTTCATTCTGTAATGCTCTCTGCTACCTTGTATCTTATAATTTATATACTCCACAAAAAGAATAAATCCACGAACTTGCAAGCTAGTAATGCAAACTTTTTATTCCATAAAGCACTTTTCATCTGGCTGGATAGCTAGACTTCTTCAGATGCAATTAAATATTCAAAACACAGTATATAACATGAACATCAGTCAGCTGATCCACCCTACTAATTAGAACAGCTGATCAACACCAACCAATGCATATACATACCCTCACAGCCTAAGCCAAAATGCCTTAAACACACATACCATGAACTATATCTACTTCTAGATAAATTAATTAAAACCTACTAACATATTTATTAATTTAAATCATAATTTATATATCTATAAGTATTCTAAAAACATTCTAAACTTATAAAATAAAACTTATAAAATACTTAATATACTATATGAAAAGTACAGAAGTCAGAAACCATACCTATAAATGAGTTTCTGACTTTAATTATGTACATACTCCAAAAAACATGTGATTTAAACAAACTAAAACAGTTAAACTAATGGTGCATAACTCATACATCGCTCCTACTGGGACAACTCTATTTCGTAAAATAATAAAATATAATATACATAACATGTAAAATTCATAAAATGTTTGCTATGTAGAATAATATACATTTCTGCCCTAAAAGGTTTTTAAAAAACTGCTTTAAAAATATATAGCTGTGATTATCTTAAAAGACTTTTCAGTTTTAAAATACATTTGATAGAATACATCTCATTAAGACCTGGATAGAGACATGCAAACGTACGTAGTTGCCAAAACAATTCCATTTTTTCAAGTAACAAATGTACTGGGCCACCTCTAGCATCTGTGATTACATATTCTATAGCTCTAAACATAAAACCATGATCAGGAAAAGAGTGAGTGTGTCTAGCTAGGGCATTGACTAGTTTGTTATTTCTAATGCTATACAAATGTTCATAGGTTCATAGGTTCATACTAGGCTGTCTGCCCTAGGGCATTTATAAGCCTAGCCAGAGTGTGTATGGCTTTCGCCACCCATATTAAATTAATTTTGCTATGCCCTTTTTCAAGGTTAGTATACTGTGCCTCTGTCTAACAGTGACACAGAAGTGATACCCGGGGTAAACCTACAATCTCCCATCCACTCATCAAGATTCCTCTTGAAGAGAGTCAATGAGGGACTCTGCCTAACCTGGACTGGGATTTTATTCCAGAGTGAAGGGAGCCTCTGGGTTATGAATCTGTCCCTCCAGCATGTCCTATTTATTTCAGTGCTGAGGTTCAAGTCCCTCAAGCGCGTAGCTCAATGGGATTTGGATTTTCTGAGGTGCAGCATGTCCATTAATTCTGGGTTGGACATGGCTTTATACATCAGGCACAGATCGCCTCTGAGCAGGCGGTATGCCACTGAGTAGAGCTGGAGTTTCTTTAACCGGGCAGCATACGGCATCTGTTTGAGCCACTTGATCCTCTTGGTGAGGTACTTTTGGGGTCATTCCAGTTGCTGCAGGTGTCTGGTAAGGTACATCCCAAAAGGGGCATTGTACTCAATTATGGGCCTGATGAGGGATGAGTAAAGAGGCACGATGACCTCCCCTGATCTAGATGTGAATCCCTTCATGATTAGGTGGGCTATATAAAATGTTTTTCTAACCACTTTGGCCACGTGGTTGTCAAATGAGAGATTGCTATCAACTTGGGTCCCCAGGTCCCTAATTACTTCTTCTATACTTAATGGATTACCACCTATGTGGTAATTTGTGGGCACTTTGTTTTGCCAAAGGGAGGACTATACACCTTTTGGCGTTTAGCTTGAGGCCATGGCTCTGGCACCCGTTGTCTGTTTCTTTGAGGGCCCTTTGGAGGATGGTTGTGTCAGCTGGAGAGGCGGTTATGGTGCCCAGTTTGCAGTCATCTGAACTTGGTCAGCCACAGTCCTTCCATGTTGGCCTGTACCTCCGAGAAATATATATCGAACAAGAGAGGTCCCAGGACTGAGCCTTGTGGGACGCCACTTGTAACTGGTTTGGAGTCTGACATGGCTCCAGCTATTCTAACCATGTGGGTTCTGTCCTTGAGCCAGTTTGCAACCCATCTAGTGACATAGGGGTTTATATTTAAGCTGGTGAGCTTATCTATAATGCCGAGTGGGGTATTGTATCAAAGGCTTTTGCGAGGTCCAGGTAGGCTGTGTGGACCACCTTCCCCTTGTCAATGGCCTTGGTGACTGTTTCAAAGAAATCGACCAGGTTCAAGAGGCAGGATCTGCCCTTAACAAAGCCGAACTGGGTAGGATCCAGTGTCTGCAGGTCCCCAATATCTTTATTTATAAGGTCCATGATGATCCTTTCCATAGCTTTGCAGACCAAGCTAGTGAGACTTATGGGGCAATAGTTTCCAGGATCCGTTGAGGCACCACCTTTGTGGAGAGGGACCACTGTTGCTGTACACCACTCTTTGGGTACATATCCTGTAGTAAGGCTGAGATTGAACAGTAGTTTTAGGTTTGGGTTTAGCTCTTCATGGAGTTCATGTAGGATGCAGCCCGGGACACCGTCTGGTCCCATTGATGCTGTGTTTCTTGCTTTGGAGAGGGCAGCTCTTGCCTGAGCATCTGAGATGTCAGGGGGGCAACACTCTGCTGGGATAGATATTATCCCTATTGGTGGGGGGGGGAGAAGTTTGCGCTGAACCTGTCAGCTAGGATGTTGGCAATGTCTGTGGGTTTGGTGTATTTTTTGTCATTTTGGACTAATTCTGAGCATATCTGGGAATTCCCACCCAGGTTTCTAACATAACTAAAGAAAGCCTTGTGATTATCCTTAGTGTCCTGTGCAATTTTTCTCTCGAAGCTGGCCTTAGACGATTTTATGAGTGCCCGTAGTTTTTTGCTAATACTGATCAGAGATGCCTTCCCTTTTTGGGATTTTGCTCTATCATGTAGTAGCTTCCTCCTTCTATTGTATAGTTTGTTTATGGCTGGGGTCCACCAGACAGGACATCTGCCTTTGGAGGATTGGGTCTTGGTTTTATTTGGGATTGCATGATCCATGCATTCCTGAAGGTGTTCATAGAATGCATTTATAAAGGATTTTGCGGTCTGGGCCATATTATCCACAGGCCCAGGGGCTTTGAAGGATTCCACCTTGGTTTTGAGGAGTGTGAAATTTGCTTTAGAGAAGTTTTTCACTGTGGTTTTCTGGGCATGGGGTGGGGTCGGGATGTGAATATCCAGTGAGATTAGTTTATGGTCTGATCTTACCAGTGAGGGATACACTTCTGGTCTGGAGCATAGAGTCCCCATGTTGGTAATGATCAGGTCCAGTATGTTTTCCCCTCTTGTGGGAGTGGTAACAAGTTGTTCCATAGCATTTGAGTTTATAAATTCTAGGAACCTTTGGGCTAGGGTGTTGGAGCTAGAGTAATGCTCCCAGTCTATGGTCCCAGTCATATACTCTGTCCCTCAACCTTCTATCAGTCTTTCCGATGTAGAAGGCAGGGCAGCTGTGACACTTAGCAAGATAGACCACTCCTTTTGTATTACAATCAAACCTATGTTTAGTAGTATATCTAACCCCTCTGATAGAGAAGTTTGTCCCTACCTCTATGTATCTACAATATGGGCACATATGACATTTATACTTGCCCCCATGTTTTGTACTAAAATTAATAGGTTTATGAGTTTCTAATAGATTCTTCAAATTCCTACCTTTCTTAAAGTCTACCTTAGGAAAATCATGTAGTTCTTTAACAGTAGGTAGGTCTGTTTTTATAAATTCCCAATTACTTCGTATTATGTTTGCAAAATCGTAGCTATCCATATAAAATATGAGAATAAGACTACATGGGTTCACAGGTTTGCTAAGTAGCTCATCCAATAAAGTGCCCTTTTGGGCAATAACACTATATAAACCTATGTTAGAGGGTTTAGGGACTAAAATAGGTCTATAAGTACCTAAAATTCTCTTTTTTTATTACTTCTTGACTTATTTCATCCAATAATACATCTAGATAGCTCCACTTTTTAAACATTTCTACTAGTTTGTTACATTCCTCCAAAAAGTCCTGTTCATCTGAGACCATTCGGGCTGCCCTTACTAGTTGTCCTTTTACTACGGAACATTTTTGAAATGATGGGTGGCAACTACTATAATGAAGGAATGTGTTGGAATAAGTTTCCTTTCTAAATATACTTGCTTTCCAACATTTGTTTATCCTGTCCTTTCTTAAATCTATATCAAGGTAAGATATTCAATCACTGTTAAAACACTGTGTAAATTTTAAAAAATCAGATTAACCAAGGACAAGGCTTCATTTTAGTTTCCTTTGAATAAAATAAATATATCATCCACGCGAGTATAAAAACTAATCTGTTCCATAATGTGGGTCACTCCAAAAATGTGTTCCTGTTCCCAAAATGCCATAACTAGGTTGGCAAAACTGCTACCACAGGGGGAGCCCATAGCAACCCCTATCTTTTGTAAAAAATATCTGTTGTTGAAAGTAATAAAGTTGTTGGACAAAACAATGTCCAACAACTCTTCTATTAGTTTTACTTCACTTTGGGGGGCCCCCATCCTGTGTAGCAGTAAGCCTACCCATTCTATACCTTCATTGTGTGGGATGGAAGAATATAAGTCCCTCACATCAATTGTAAGGAAATTAAAATCATCCCTGTATTCTAAGTTGTTCAAGTTGGCCAAAAAGGTCCAGGAATCCTTACAAATTTGACTTTGTTGGGTTACATATTTTTTAAGCATATGGTCAATAAATTTTGAGCAAGCATAAGTAATGCTGGCTCTAGCATCCACTAATGGTCTCATAGGGGGGTTAGTGATAGACTTGTGAATCTTTGGAACTCTAAAGATAGTAGGTATTCTTGGTGCTGGTGTATCAAGAAAATTAGCAATTCCTACATCTATCCTTGCTTCAATAAACAACTCATCAAAAATAGAACGAATTCTAGCATAAGCTATGTTTAGCTCATTTTTAGATACTTCAGTGTATGTTTCACTTGCTAAAATTTCTTCCATTTTCTTAATATATTCATCCAAGTCTAGTATCACTAACCCACCCCCTTTGTCCGGTTTCATTGTTCTGACTCGGGTTTGCTGAAGCACAGATAAAGCTTCCTTTTCTTCTCTAGTTATATTGAATTTCAAAGTACAGCTTGTTTTATTGTTATTTTTGTTTGAAGTTACTTGGTTTAAAAAATCTAATATACACACTTTTTCAAACAAAGCTATAGTAGGTTGTAATTGAGGACAGGAAGTACTAGATACATAAAATGGTGTTTCTGTGTGTTGCCCCTCCCCAAGCAAAACTTTAAAGTTAAGTTTTCTTGTAAACAGTTTAAAATCTGTAATTAATTCTGCTATGTTAGTTTTTACTGTAGGGAGAAAAGTAAGTCCTTTTGCTAGCAAATCAACCAGCACAAAATCCACTTTAAATTCAGAATAATTAAAAATATTAAAGTCACCTTGCGTGTTACACACTACTGTGTGTTTTAATCCATTTAATTCTGAAGTCTGACTTTCCAGTCCTTCACTCTCTATTGTTTCTGATGTGAACTGTAGTAGACTTTTGGAGCTCCCTGCCTCAGGATGTAGCCTGAGGCAGGATGCTGAAAATTTTCTCTGTTGTTTGGACCATGCTGTTGACCCACAAAGTTATTCATCCTTCTATAAGCTCCTCCATTGTTTGTGTTGCTATTGCTAGTGTTATTATTAGAAGCATTGCTCTTCTTTTTAGTGGATATATATGTCCAGCCTTCTTCACTCCGGTCCGATCCCTGAACAGGTAGAGCCGTTTGGTTCACACCTACTGCTGCAGTAGCTTCCTGAATGCCCACATTTTTCTGTATACCAGATTGTGACAATGGTGGTTCAGGGTAGGCAAAACCTTTTGCATTCGCTTCTCTGTCCCGGTTTAATTTTTTAAGCTTTGTGCTTTTTAGCTTCTCTATATGCTGGTCAATACTCATGAATGACCTTTCATAGTCATATTTGTATCTATGAAAGTCACCATCCTTCTTAATTTCTTCATCTATAACAGAAGCTTCATGTAGTAAACCATCCACCATGATTTGGTAATGTTTACTAATTAACCCTAAAAATTCAATTCCATGGTTGTTAAAAGTTTTAATCAAGTCTTTGTGAAAGTCTGAACTGCCTATAAGGCCAGTGGGGTATTGCCAAACATGGAGACCCTTAAGTACTATACCCTCACTGACACATTCTTTAAAATAGGCAAGTTCTAACTGAAGTTTTTTATATGTAAGCAATTTTGTATCCAACTGCTTTAGTTTGTCAGTGATATTCTCTGTTTGCATGTTTTCTGCGGCTGAATCACCCAAAGTTCCACTAGTAGAAGTTTGCTGTATTGACGGTAACTGTTCTAACCAGGAGTTCAAACTAGTGGGTGGGGATTCCATAAGTCACAACAGTTGTTGTACTAAAATGTTATCACGGTGAATATCATTAAAATTCCTCGCAGGTGTAGCATGAATAGTCAAATTTAGAAGAGGGTCCACACTTACTGTAGGCAGTTGGCTAAGCAAAGTGGGCTGTGAGGCAGGTGTACTTTCAGGTAGTGGTAATGGTGGCTTCTCAGATAACGAGTCGACTCTAGCAGTTAAAAGATCTATCTGCTTAGACAGCTTCAGGACTAGAGAAGTCAAAGTTGTAATTACCTCCCCTGCTGGTGCAGTAGGCAAAACATTCTCAGACATCCATTTCAAAGACAAACCAGGAAAAAACAGCAGCAACAAACCGACTAATGCTCCACAAAAAGAATAAATCCACGAACCTGCAAGCTAGTAATGCAAACTTTTTATTCCATAAAGCGATTTTCATTTGGCTGGATAGCTAGAATTCTTCAGATGCAATTAAATATTCAAAACACAGTATATAACATGAACATCAGTCAGCTGCTCCACCCTACTAATTAGAATAGCTGATCAACACCAACCAATGCATATACATACTCTCACAGCCTAAGCCAAAATGCCTTAAACACACATACCACAAATTAAATCTACTTCTAGATAAATTAATTAAAACCTACTAACATATTTATTAATTTAAATCATAATTTATATATCTATAATATTCTAAAAACATTCTAAACTTATAAAATACTTAATATACTATATGAAAAGTATAGAAGTCAGAAACCATACCTATAAATGAGTTTCTGACTCTAATTATGTCTTTTAAGATAATCACAGCGATATATTTTTAAAGCAGTTTTTTAAAAACCTTTTAGGGCAGAAATGTATATTATTCTACATAGCAAACATTTTATGAATTTTACATGTTATGCAGATTATATTATATTATTTTACTAAATAGAGTTGTCCCAGTAGGAGCGATGTATGAGTTATGCACCATTAGTTTAACTGTTTTAGTTTGTTTAAAATACATGGTTTTTGGAGTATGTACATAATTAAAGTCAGAAACTCATTTATACGTATGGTTTCTGACTTCTATACTTTTCATATAGTATATTAAGTATTTTATAAGTTTAGAATGTTTTTAGAATATTTATAGATATATAAATTATGATTTAAATTAATAAATATGTTAGTAGGTTTTAATTAATTTATCTAGAAGTATATATAATTCATGGTATGTGTGTTTAAGGCATTTTGGCTTAGACTGTGAGGGTATGTATATGCATTGGTTGGTGTTGATCAGTTGTTCTAATTAGTAGGGTGGATCAGCTGACTGATGTTCATGTTATATACTGTGTTTTGAATATTTAATTGCATCTGAAGAAGTCTAGCTATCCAGCCAGATGAAAAACGCTTTATGGAACAAAAAGTTTGCATTACTAGCTTGCACGTTCGTGGATTTATTCTTTTTGTGGAGCATTAGTCGGTTTGTTGCTGCTGTTTTTTCATGATTTATATACTGTTTAGTTTACTGTACGCTGCCTAGTTTATTGTATTGCCTCTTACTTATTTGTATAATGTCTGTTTGGATTTGGAGCTTTTCTCCCTGGGCCTCCACTGAAAATGGGCTCACTTTGGCCCAGTGGACCTCCCAGCAAGCAAATGTAAATTAATTAATTAATTAATTAATTAATTAATTAATTAATTAATTGTACATAAATTAGGGGGGATATGGTTTTAAACCTTAAATAAATATAGTTCAACTGCTTGTCCCTAGCTGTGTTACAGATTATGCAATCAGTGACACCCCTGTAGAACACAAAAACACAGAATATATATTCATGTAGCTGCATGCCATGACATGCAGATTAAATGTTTAGCTCTCTAGCACTGAGAGTGGAACCTGTATTGTTTCTGCAGTCACTCTTCTTTCGTATGGGTTATGTTTTTTTCATTACCCATTTCTCTGTTCCTATAGAGTTGTAAAGTAGCCACCTATGCATACAACCCTATTCAGTCAAAACTATGACATGTGCAAGGTCAGCATAGTCAATCATAGCAGAAAAGATGCTTGATAATGGTGTTTTGTTAGAGGCCATTGCCTGATGTTTTCAACAAGAAACAGAACATGCCATGCATTCTGTCTACCAAATACAGGCCACAAAAATGCAAGTTCTCCCATGCAGTGAATAAGCTCTTGTTGAGGGTTCTCCAGCTCTCTGGTCAGTGGTTGATCTGCCATGACAAATCTGACCAGTCCTGCTATGACTGTACCTGGTGAGATGAGATCAGTAATATGTAACTGCAGGAACTAGAATCAGGTCAAAAGTCAAATCACTAGCATGATACATGCTGATAAAGAGCTTGTAGTGCACAGAGTGCCATGATTCTGCTCCAAAATTTGAAAAAAGATAAACCTGTTACGGGCTACTGTAGCATGACACCCAACCATAACAGCACTTTCAGAGGTTAGTAACAATACTTATACAACTCTCTAAGTGCTGTGATGCTCGAGTATAAGAGAATGGACCTTCCTTTAATCCCTGAATATCATTCCCCCTATATCCACAGAGGTTTACAGGTGTTAGTCTGTAAGTAACTTATTTAAGTTAGAGCAGTATTTAAAAACTGTCCTCGCCTTTTTCCTTACTTGCTGTCTATGCAACAGCACTTGTTAAGTGCTTTACTGGGTTTTAAATCTGGTAAAACATATTTCACTTCTGTTTTCATTTGTAATGGATAGTACATGGAGTAGATAGGACGCCAGACACTACCAAGAGTAATGACTGAGTCTCACTGATCATAACCTGTTATTATGTGTTCTGAACATGGATACCAAGATTCATCTCTTGAGCTTCACTCTCGAGATGAATTTCTTGGCATTCATGTCTTGAACACATTATAATGGGTCTATATTATAAGCGCAAAACTCCTTTTTGGTGAATACGAAAACATTGACACATATTAAATGAACAGCGAAAACAACGAACGTCCTAAACCATGAAATTCAAAATCTCGATTCGTCATAGTTGGCCAACCCCACCATCTACTACATACTACCTACCCAAACAAAATAAATCAACCACATACATACACTAAACAAAACCCTACTTCTAACCCTAAAGTCAAGCTTGCATATACTACCATGTATGCACTTACCTTAACCCGCATCCTAACCCTAAGGTCCGTAACTATCGCACACTTACCTTAAGGAGCTATACTGCAGAAGGGCAAACTATGACGATTTAACATTTCAAATTGTGTGGTTTAGGACGTTCGGTGTTTTTGCAGTTCGCGCAATATGTGTTGATGTTTTCATATTCGCTGAAAAGGAGTTTCGCGCTTATAATATAGACCCATAATAATATAGTCATGATCAGAAATCTGACCATAACCCTCTGTGTTATCTACTTGACACAAGAATTTAGAGTAACAGAAGGTGGTCCATCAGCTGAACCACTATTAATGAGATGGTGGAGTTCCTTACCTCTTGGCATGGGGTATTAGAGTCAGAGTCTGCGAATCTCCATTGTAGATGCCCCAGGTTTGTAACTGTGATGTTTAAATTACTGCATACTGGGTAAATATATATACTGTACTACATATCTCTAAATATTATGTCCATTTGTTACTAGGAGTATCAAGGCTTCAAATTAGAAAATCAGTAGTACAAGATAAGGTCTATCTTAATATATTCTACCACTATATGCAGTAGTTAGCATTCATCTACTGGGATTAAAGTACTGGCGATCAGTCTTACCTTAGTAGTTAGCATTCATCTACTGGGATTAAAGTACTGGCGATCAGTCTTACCTTAGTAGTTAGCATTCATCTACTGGGATTAAAGTACTGGTGATCAGTCTTACCTTAGTAGTTAGCATTCATCTACTGGGATTAAAGTAATGGCGATCAGTCTTACCTTAGTAGTTAGCATTCATCCACTGGGATTAAAGTACTGGTGATCAGTCTTACCTTAGTAGTTAGCATTCATATACTGGGATTAAAGTACTGGCAATCAGTCTTACCTTAGTAGTTAGCATTCATCCACTGGGATTAAAGTACTGGCGATCAGTCTTACATTAGTAGTTAGCATTCATCCACTGGGATTAAAGTACTGGCGATCAGTCTTACCTTAGTAGTTAGCATTCATCTACTGGGATTAAAGTACTGGCGATGAGTCTTACCTTAGTAGTTAGCATTCATCCACTGGGATTAAAGTACTGGCGATCAGTCTTACCTTAGTAGTTAGCATTCATCCACTGGGATTAAAGTACTGGCGATGAGTCTTACTTTAGTAGTTAGCATTCATCCACTGGGATTAATGTACTGGTGATGAGTCTTACTTTAGTAGTTAGCATTCATCCACTGGGATTAATGTACTGGTGATGAGTCTTACTTTAGTAGTTAAGCATTCATCCACTGGGATTAAAGTAATGGTGATGAGTTTTACTTATTGTGGGTATTTCTGTTTGATGTCTTCACAGCTGAAGTTTTAGCTTGTTCCTCCAGACTGGCTATATCACTGCCTGATTTTGAAGACATCTCAGAGTCTGACAATGAAGGCAGTCAAAATATGGAATGCTCAGCAGACGTGGCGTTTGTGTTGGAGACAGAAAATGCGGAATCTTGATTCCCATTCCAGTCAGTAGTCACAGTCGCTGTGCCTGTAAAACCCTCTCGCACAACTGTCTACTGAAGGGTAAGGAGTTTCTTTGTCTATATAACCCACTCCAGACAACTGTCTACTGAAGGGTAAGGAGTTTCTGTGCCTGTAGAACCCATGACAGACAAGTGTCAGCTGAAGGGCACGGAACTGCAGACAGGTCTAGGTAGGAAGGGATATCACCCCTAACAGTGCAGTCCCCCTTGGTTGATGCCAGCTCCACTGCACACAGGGAAGACAACTTAGTCAGCATGCCAATGACCATAGATACCATGTATAACACACACACACACACACACACACACACACACACACACACACACACACACACACACACACACACACACACACACACACACACACACACACACACACACACACACACACACACACACACACACAGGCTAGTTGTCGCTATGTCCATGTCAGTTAATGTGCAGGACCATCACACAAGCACACAACATCTCAGTCTTTGCAGAGATGACAAATGTTTTACAGTGTGTGTAAGATGACCTAAGGGACTCCATGCTCTGTATATGTGACCTAATGGAAAGGTTCCATAGGCAGCTTGTACAGCACAAGTCTCCCTATACACAAAGGATGCATCTTAGATACATGACACATAACCACTGCATCTCTGCCTCCAGTGTTCAGGGACACCATGAGAGGGGACAGTCTGGTCTAGGTCGGGCACATGCGGTGCCATCACTTCTATCCCACCATCTAGTGTGAAAGTGAGTAGGGTCAGATGTAGATATCCATGAGCACATGAAGCTCATGCCACACATATGTCCAGTATGGGTCATCACTCGCATTCATTCAGCATGCCATTCTATAGGCAATGGTGGGATAGTAACTCAAACACTCCCATAAAAGGGCAGTACTATGTTCAGGAGCATGCATGGGATGCATAAACCCTAGTACTGTTTGTATGAGCTCATCACAATGCTGCAACATCTGCTGAGCCCCCCCCCACACACACACACACATGGTAACAGTGCCTCCACCAAGCCCAGTGAACCTTAGGCCACATCCCCCCATGTAACAGACACAGCACAAAGTGACTATGGGCTGGAATAGGAATCAAGATTTCACATTTTCTTTACATACACAATTTCTCTGGATGACATTGGACACTACTGCTGCCTCCTGACATGTTCAAATGAACATCCATGTGCAATTTACACTGTCCTTTGTTGCTTGGGTAACCTATGTCTGTTGCATAGTGTGGATAGTGTATACATGGATTAAGAGAGCCTGGTTGTATATTCGCATGCATCATTTTTAATGCTCTGTATATTCTTTAAAGCAAAACTCTATCTGAGAAATAAAAAAAAATCTATTTTTTCACTCTGTCTTTGTTTTCTTAGCTATTTTAACACCTCAAAACACTCTGACTTGCCTCTTATAGAATTTTAATATGTTTTCTGCAAAATGGCTGCCAATGGGGCTTGATATGTTAATGTGATCTTGTTTTTCTTCAAGCCTTGCTCTTTCCCATAATCCATTTCAAGTCTGGTTTATATGAGCTGTGCTAGACATAAGGAAGTAGTGGTGTATTCTCATTCTATTGATATACAATGGGATTAGTGTCAGTCACTGTCATCTTATATACTGTCTGTAACAGGACTGCTTCTTTTATTTCTTGTGAGGCCCTTGTTTGTGTGTGTCATAGGGCTTGGTTTACAGTATACTAAGGAGTTATTCAGCTCCAGCCAAAAAGAAGCTAAATTGCAGAACTTTGATCAAAATATCTTTTTGTAGTCTAAGATGAATTGACAGTACCCTCCCCCAACAGTCCGGTAAATGAGTTGATGATACTTTACAAGAATTACATAAAAAATATTTTCTGACTTTTCTCTAAATGTCACCGGCATCTTTGATATACATTTAAATGTAAAGCAGTATATTCAACATACATTTAAAGTTTAAAGCTTAGCATTACAATGCTGTGATGTTGCTTATGTAAATTTGTCAAAAGAGGTGACAAATGTCTTTGAACCATTGAGTGATCTAATTCCTCTGTTTTACTATGAAAGGCATGGCTACATTGGAAGCAGCTGTGAATCCATGTAAGTTGTCTTCCTCTTTGCAATAAAGACAATGGAAAACAACAGGTGCTGTGCTAACATCAGCAGGACTAATTACTAGTATAAGATTGTCAGCAGTACCTGACTACAAATTTCTCTGTGTCTGTGGTATGTCATGCAGGTGTAGAAAATTTCTCTGCAAATTATGTGAGAAGCTAAGTTAAAAAAAAATGGTGGTCCTTCTCTTTCGTTGATTCCAAGGCAAGGAATGAAAGTTTTATAAAGTACAAGCAAGTTTCTGGTAGCTACACAATATTGGGACCATAATGTAGGGAAAAAAGTAACCTAAGAGTTGTGTTGAACTGTAGGAGAAGGTGGAGTTTTTCTTTAATCTGGCTCATAATTATGCACCAGATGCTGCCTCTCAGCTAGTACCATGGCATACTGCACCCACACCTTCATCTGGCACAGTCCTACCCTGCTGCTGTTTCCTCCACAGACTCCTCCCTGTCCTCATCCTCCACTACCTGCTGTGGTGGGATTTGTTCCTCCTGCATGCATAGTCTCTGCTGCAACTGTTTCCTCAATATTATGTTATGTAACATAGCACGGATCTTAGTACATAGGTTCATAGGTAGTTACTAGGCTATTGGCCCTAGGGCCTATATAAGCCTAGCCAAAAAGGTGCCCTGGCTCTCAGCACCCAAGAAAATTATTTTCCTGTGCTCCTGTCAAACAGAGCCACAGAGGTGATCTCCGGGGTGAATTTCTTATTTCCCATCCAATCATCAAGATTTTTCTTGAAGAGTGCTAATGAGGAGCTTTGTTTGATATAGATAGGTAGTTTGTTCCAGGGTATGGGAAGTCTCAGGGACAGGAATCTATCCCTCCAGCATGTTCTGTTTATTGTGGTGACAAGGTTTAGGTCCCTAGAGCATGTAGCTCAGAGGGATTGGTCTTTCTTTAAGTGGAGCATGTCCAACAGCTCTGGGTTTAACATAGTTGTGTATGTTAGGCAGAGATCGTCTCTGAGTAGGAGATATGTGACAAAGTAAAGCTGGAGTTTTTTGAGGCGATCTGCGTAGGGCATCTGTTTGAGGCTGGTAATCCTTTTTGTGAGGTATTTCTGCGGCTTTTCTAGATGTTGCAGATGTCTTGTGAGGTACATACCAAAAGGGGCATTGTACTCTATAACGGGTCTAATGAGTGACGAGTAGAGGGGAACAATGAATTACCTCTTTTTTCCTGGATGAGCAACCTTTTGTGATAAGATGTGCCAAGTAGAAGGATTTCCTGACTACTGTGGCAATGTGATTATCACAGGAGAGACTAATGTCTATCTGAGTCCCAAGGTCTCTTATCATACTTTTGGTGTTAAGTGCTACCATCTATGTGGTAGCTCATGGGTACAGAGTTTTTACCAAAGGGGATGACAGTGCACTTTTTGGCAATGAGCTTGAGGCCATGGCTTTGACACCAGGCATCTGTCTCAGTGTGGCCAGTTTATAGGATGACCTCATCATTAGGAGTTGTGAGTATGGCTCCTAGTTTGCAGTAATCTGCAAACTTCATTAGCCAAAGACCTTCTGTGTTAGCCTGCACTTCAGAAAAGTAGATACTAAACAGGAGATGACCCAGAACTGAACCCTGTGGCACTCCACTTGTCACTGGTATGAAGTCAGATTTGGAGTCTGCTACTTATACACTGTGGGTTCTGTTAGTGACCCAGCTGGCAACCCATCTTGTGACATAGGGACTTATATCTAGTTTAGTCAGTTTATCTATAATTCCAGAGTGGGAGATGGTGTCAAAATCCTTGGCAAGATCTAGATAGGCTGTGTGAACCATCTTACTCTAATCTACGGCTTTGGTGACTGTTTCAAAGAAGTCTATCAGGTTTAGGAGACATGATCTGCCTTTTACAAACCCAAACTGGTTGGGGTCCAGAGTTTGGTAATTACCAATGTCTTTGTTTATAAGTTCCATGATGATACATTACAAAAATGTCTTTGTTTATAAGTTCCATGATGATACATTACATGGCCTTGCAGACCAGGCTCGTTAGGCTAATGGGGTAGTAGTTCCTGGGGTCCATGGTGGCTCCCCCTTTGTGGAGTGTGATAACCGTCATTGTGCATCATTCAGTGGGCAGAAAACCTGAGGTGAGGCGATGATTGAGCATGGTGCTTAGGTGGGGTGCCAGTTCATTCTGTAGTTTGTATAGAACTCAGCCTTGGATGTTGTTAGGTCCCATGGATGCTGTGTTCTTGGCTTTGGAGAGTGTGGCTTTTACCTGTGCAGCTGTGATTACAGGAACTTTAGATTCTTCCAGTATAGAGATGGTCCTTTAGGGGATGAGAGGGGGGCTAAAGTTAGCATTGAACCTATCTGCCAGGATGTTGGCAATATCTGTTGGTTCTATATATTTAGTGCCATTGTGCTGTAACTCAGAGCAGATCTGAGTGTTGCCATTGAGATTCTTGACATAGCTATAGCATACTTTATGGTTGTCTTTAGAATCAGTGGTGATTTTGTTTTCATAACTATCTTTAGAGGATTTTATGAGGAATCTCAGCTTCTTACTGAGGCTGACCAGGGAGTTCCTCCAGTCATGGGATTTTACCCTTTTTTGCAAAAGTTTCTTTCTTTTGTTGCAGAGTTTGTTTATGGCAGGGGACCACCAGATTGGCTTCCTTTTTTTTTGAGGATAGCATCTTGGTTCTGATAGGGATAGCATGATCCATGCACTCGTGTAAGTGCTTATAAAGTGCATTTGTGTAGGATTCAGTAGTTGTACCTCTATTGTCCATCTGCATGGGTGTCGTGAAGTTTGCCACTTCTGTCTTAAGAAGCATGAAGTTGGCTTTGGAGAAATATTTTATGGTGGTTTCCCTAATGGGGGGTGGGGGCGGGATGTGGATGTGTAGGGTGATTAGCTTGTGGTCGGACCTGACCAATGAGGAATTGACCTCTGGTGTGGAACACCAGTTACCCGTGTTGGTAATGACCAAGTCTAGGATATTGCTGCCCCTGGTGGGGGTGTGGATAAGTAGATCCAAGGCATTGGAATTTATGAATTCCAGAAAACATTGAGCGAAGGAATTGGTACATGAGTAATTTTCCAAGTTAATGGTGAGGTTGTTGAAATTGCCCATTATTAGAATGTTGGGTTGTACCCTAATATTTTCCAGTGTATCAAGAAATGAGGAGTTGGAATCCTGGGGCATGGTGGGGGATCTGTAGCAAGTTACAATTTGGATTGCAGTCTTGCCCAGAGTTTGTTGCACTTGGATAATCTCAGATGCATTATGCTGAGCAACTAGCCTGTAGGTGTGGATATCCTTAATGAATATGGATACGCCTCCACCTTTAGTGTTTCATTCCAGGTTAGGTGGCCGAAAGGTGTATGAATTATAGCCTGGTAATGCAGGGGTGTTCTCTGGAACCTTGAACCAAGTCTCTGTCACTGCACAGATGTCGATGATCTTCATTTTAAGGAGTGCCTCGAGTGAATGCATTTTGAGGTTTAGACTTCTATCATTGAGTAGCAATACCCTCAGATTTTGCTTACTAGTACCTGTTACGGTGGTGAATTTTTCATTTGAACCTTGCCTAAAAAAGGCACTATAGGGATGACAAGAGCCTTAGCCAGTATCCAGAATCCCAAGAGCAACAGGTGCAGGCCATCTCTGGCAAAGCATTGTGGTCTGTCGATCATGTCATCCCAGGCAGACAGATATTGGATCCCCATAGAATGACATCAGTAGCTTAGCCAATTGTTGAAATCAATCATTTTGTCCTTGTACTCTGGTATCATTCTTGGTGATGGTAGGATGCTACTCAGGGCTAAGGTCATACCTGCCTGGGCTACAAGATTGGAGAGCTCCTCCATGTCATTTTTCATGTAGTCCAGGGAGGTGCATCTCAGGTCATTCACACCAATATAGACAATGACAGAGTCATATTTGTACTTGTTGTGGAGTGACCTGAGTGCATGCGTTATGTAACGGATCCTGGCACCCAACAGGCAGCTGATGGTAACTTTCTCCTTGCTTAGCCCGGTGAGTGGAACATCAGTGTGCCTGACTATAAAGTCACCTATGGCTAGAGTGTTGGGTACGTTGTTAATGCCCTATGGGCTGTGGTTGAGTGGCACACTGAGTTTGTGGGCTATGTGTCATTTGGGTTGTGTTCGGGGTGGAGGTTGCTTGTATTTCTGCTTTGGAGGTCTCTGTTGCTTGAGCAGATTTTTATTGACAGCCTCCTTGAAAGTAGGTTCGTGTTTTGTGTTTCTATGTGTGTGTTTTGGTGGTGTAGGTTTTGAGGGACTATGTGATGAGTGTGGTGTGGTGCAAGTGTTTACCTTTTCCTCTTGACTGTCTAGTCCAGTCTTGGGTGAAGAGAGCTTTGCTTCCAGTTTGGCTATATAAGTGCATCTCTCACAGGTTGTAGTGTTGGGTGGTAGGAGGAGAGGGTTGTCTGTGTACATGAGGCAATTGCCGCATTGCCCCAAGATTCCCAGATTCATCAGGTAGACAGGAGAAGAAAAACAGGAGCTGACTCTGAGACATGCCTGGATAGATGCTTATTTATTAGGTACTAAAAACTGTTTTCCTCTAGAAAAGTAAGGAAAGTTGAGTGCTGTAATAATTTGCAGCTTATTTAGTGCTTACAATGAGTTCTGAATAAGTGCTGAGCTTAAAGAAACAGATTTGAGTGCTAAAATTAAAAAACTGGCTAGTTTGAAGGGAAAATTTGAAGAGCAGACTTTATGGTGCTGGGAATAGTTTAACGCTAGCTAAGCGCCGGTGTGTGTGTGTGTGTGTGTGTGTGTGTGTGTGTGTGTGTGTATATATATATATATATATATATATATATATATATATATATATATATATTTTTTTTTTATACAACAGTAGCAAATGAGCAAACTGATTTAAACAAATTAACCAGTTAACCAATACAAAGATGAAAACTGAGCCCCGTTCCAGCAGTCTTCGATCAGACAATTTCTAACTGCACACTCCTGCCACCAGGATGCAGGGGAACCTTCTCCAAAAAAAGATGGCCTGGATTAGTGCTCAAGTTATACAAACAAATCTAGATTCAGCAGACCTGAATTTAGTCTATGCTACAGCAACCAAGGCATGCCAATTTCAGAAAAACAGTTCAAATAAGCAGGTACAATAAGCATTTAACCAGAAATTCCCCGCTCAGAAGGGCAGAATCTTGCCTCTCCTCCCACAAGAGTACAGACCACAAACCTTCTTAATGAAAAATATCTGGCCTGAGACCCAAGTGCTTAAACCAGAACTGTTAGAAAAATATGTATTAACATATATGTGCAATGCTTATTCTAATAAGGGAAGATTAACACGTTTTTATTCTATATGCAGCATTAGTTTATTTGAGATTAAAAATGTGCTTTTCTGAAATTGTGCTTTCTGACACTGCAAGATGCACTCTGACCTAGTTTGCTAGCACAGCAAAATACATGTTTATGCCTTGGAAATATACTGGAAAGCAGGTGATTTTCTGCTAGGTCAGGAAATTGAAAGGAGAATAATAATTTGTGTAGATCCATTCATTATAGACAATAAGCTCTGTTCGTGTTGATGAAAAATTGCACAAGCTGCAAGATAGTTAGATATAAAGAACAATAAACTGCTTCAGAAATCTGTACGTGCATTGTGCTTGAATTAGCCATAGTACCTAGACTTGTAACATCACATAGCAAGAAAGTTATAATTGACCAGTGGTCATCAAGGCCATCCTGTTTACTGAAAAATCTTTTTTAAACTTTGAAGAGTCAGCTAGAAATGTGAGAAATATCTGTAAAATAACAGAATTATGAACTGGTGATCTGCTACGTCAGTCGTAGTGGGCAATGTCTTGAAAGAAATGTATAATAACTGTGACACTTCCTGATTTAGTCAGACAAACTCTGTAACTGCATTTTTTGTCTCCTTGTGCAAGAATAAAGATACCTGAACTGAACCTTATGCTTTTGGTCTTTTTAAAGTATTTTTCTCTAACAAGAACTAATACACTTTTAGAATAACAGACACTAAGCCTTCAATCAGCAACTCCCAACTTAGAAGGATGTAAGCTACCTGTCCTGCCACAACAGTGCAGACCACAAACCCTCTTAATGTAAAACAACTGGTCTGAAGCCAAAGTGCTTCAACCAAAGGCTTACAATAACAGTTACAATTTAATCAGGCTACTAACAAGCAGTAATAAATACAACAGAATAAACACAATTAAGTACTTTTAAGAGCAAGCAGCAAAAGCAAAATAAAGTAATAAAGTAGGAAGAAACATAAATACAGTAAAAGCAGATGAATAAAGTGCAAACATGTTTATATAACAATAGAAAATGAGCAAACTGATTTAAACAAATTATCCAATTAACTAGTAAAAAAGCACAAAACTGATCCCTGTTCTAGCAGTCTTCAATCAGACAAGTACTAACTGCACACTCCTGCCAGTAGGGTGCAGGGCAACCTTCTCCAAAAAAGATGGCCTGGATTAGTGCTCAGGTTATACAAATAAAGCTAGATTCAGCATGCCTGAATCTAGTCTATGCTACAGCAAACAAGGAGTACCAGTTTCAGAAAGAAACAGTTCAAATAAGCAGGCACAATAAGCCTTTAACCAGAAATTCCCAGCTCAGAAGGGCATAATCTAGCATCTCCTCACACAAGAGTGCAGACCACAAACCTTCTTAATGAAAAATAACTAGCCTGAAGACCAAGTGCTTAAAGCAGAACTAATACACTTTTAGAATAACATTCACTGAGCCTTCAATCAGCAATGTAAGGATGTAAGTTACCTGTCCTGCCACAACAGGGTAGACCACACACCTTCTTAATGTAAAACAACTGGTCTGAAGCTCAAGTGCTTAAAGCAAAAGGCTTAGAATAACAGTTAAAATTTAATCAGGCCACTACCAAGCAGTAATAAATGCAGCAGAATAAATACAATTGAGTACTTTTAAGAAGATGCAAAAGCAAAATAAAGTGCAATTTTTAAAGTAAAGTGCAAGGACAGAGGAAGGAGGAGCAGAATAAAAATTCAAGGTTAAGAACCTAAGTGGGTTGGCCTTCTCAAATGTTCTCTCTGTATTAAGTAGAGTGGACACCAGACTGGGAGGGGTGTCCCAGATCAAATTTACAGTAGGAGCAAGCAACTGCAAAGCCACCAACTATAACAACACCACAAGAATAGGGTGGGAGAGAGGGGAAAAACAGTTTCATTACAGATGAGAAACAGAAAACGATGCCATAAAATATATAAAATAATTCAGTCAGGCAAAAAAAATAATTCAGTCAGGCAAAATTAAGACAATGCAGAACTCTGAAAGATTAAAATACCAAGAAATATACTTATCAATCAGCGATATATTTCCAGATTTTTTGAGAATCACACTTCAGCCAGAACACCATGAGTTTCCAACATGTGCTAGGGTCATACTTCAGGGGCATTGCCAGGTATGTCCAGGCAGTGAAAGTAAGCCACCAACAAGCCAAATACATGCCCAGTGATGACCTAGGTTTTTGGTAAGGCATTGTTGTAGCCATTGTTTTTTATATTCTGTGGATTTCTGAAGGGTGTCATCAACAATGGCCTTGGAGTATATCTAGCATCACAGGTAAGATGCCCCTGGGGAAAATGACCCCTCACAAAGTATTGATATATCAAATGTAATATCGAACACCAAATGAACAACAGGTATTCATCGAAACGCATTTAAGCGATTCCATGAATACTTTACAGGGCAAAGGTGTAGTTGGCCATCTACACAGTGTTGCCCTTTTCTCCACTGTAGTGCAATCTCAAAGTTGGTATATTTACTTAGGAGGGTGTGGGGGGTGAACCCCTCCACATAGTTATGTTTGCAAGTGTGTGTGTGTGTGTGTGTGTGTGTGTGTGTGTGTGTGTGTGTGTGTGTGTGTGTGTGTGTGTGTGTGTGTTTGAGCAAAAGAATTCTTTCCCTGGGAAAGGGTCACTGTTTAGACCATTCATGCTTTAGTGCGATCGTTCTTTACATGTCGATGAAGAGGCATTATCTTAAACGTCTCTTCTGTGTAATAATATAGACCCTTATACCCTACATGCATGCTCTGCATGTGAGTTGTGGGCACTGCCTGGGTGACCCGCAAACAAATTGTTGATTATTCCCTGTGTATTAAAGACTATCCAGCAGTTGTTGCAGTGATAACCTTTATGGTTAACATATCTTCTTCCTGGCTTACCAAATGAGCTTTTATTTCAATGTGATTGCTGTCTATGTCCTACAGTGCATCATGGAAATGGGCTATGCCATAAAAGTCTCACATGGTGTTGGCTGTCTCCACTGTGATACTAAGAAACTAATATGCTCTCTTACATGCTGTACCATGCCATTGAGGAACTGGGATGCACCTTCCATGTCCACCATTGGTTGCTGAAAATTTTCTGTAGCTAGTATTCTCAAAGCCACACATACTTTATATCCATAGGCGTAGGTACGCCATTAGGCCCAAGGCCTACAAATGAGGGTGACACATCCCACCTAATGCCTGCATGGTGATTCCTTCCACATAGTAGTGGTCCACAATTTCAGTGTCATGAAGAACATGATATATTAGCAGTGGGTGTATGCTACACTGCCTCCAAAGGAGACAACTCACAACACAGTAACTACTGGCGGTTAGTACAGCTTTGTGCATATTCAGGTTTGTAAGTGCTGTGACTATACCACACATCATTCACTGATTTTTCTTTTGTAATACCAGAATTGTACTGCAGTCAATTGTTGTGGAGATAGCTTTGGAATATATACACTTCTCATTTACCCTCATATGCATCCAATAAATCCCTCATTTTAATAATTCTGCTCATTACCACATCATTATACTGCCATAATCATACAATGTGGCCTCTGAAAGTCACAGTGTCTTTCAGTTTCACATGTCCTGTGTGTGGACACTCATCACACACAATTACATACCACAACATGGAGAATGTTTCTGAATTGCATACGTTATAGCATATGTCTTATTTGTGAGATCACATATTTTAGTTACTTTTTTTTTACTTTCTGTTTCAAAGAGCAACATAATTTTGATGCAGTGCTTGTCATGAGATGCATGAATCCAAAATTAAACTGGCAGAATGCACGTCTGTTAACATTCTGTAGATAACTAGCCAACAAAGTTTCTCACTGCAGCCATAAATCAGACCAGACTTCAGTGCTCTAACTGTTACACAGAGTAATGCATAAAGAGGTGTTTTTCAACACTCAAAGAACAAACAGTTAACAAAAAAAAAAAAAACAAGGACTGGGAGAATCAAAATGAATTCGTCAGTCACCTAGTATAGGTTATGGGCGGCCATGGTGGTGCAGTGGTTAGCGTTGCTGCCTCTCAGCAAGAGGTTCTCTGGTTCGATCCTCAGCTGGGGTGCCTTCTGTGCGGAGTCTGCATGTCCTCCCTGTGGTCATGTGGGTTTATTCTGGGTGCTCCTGTTTCTTCCCACATCCCAAAGACATGCTTTAGGTGGATTGGACACTCTAAATTGGCCCTAGGCGTGAGTGCGTGCATGTGTGTGTGCCTTCTGTGGAAGGTTGGGTGCTGGGCTGGCAACTCGACACCATAAAACTCCACTGCCAATCATGAACAGACAGGTAATCTGCTGTGGCAACCCCTAACTGGGAAAAGCTGAAAGAAGAAGTCACTTAGTATAGGTTATGCTTTGCACACTTTGCATGTGCAATTTACTGCTAACACTGCCATGTAGCACTTCCTGTCTGTGCAACAAATAGTTAAGAACTTCAACCTAATGTTACAGGGGTGGGCTATGCTAACCATATAGCTCTGAAAAGTAGAACAGTTAGTGATGCTGTCATTTCACGGTGTGTGCAAGCAGTATCTTCCCACACATATGTAAATTACAACAATGCTTAAGGTCGAGAGTTCCACTCCCATCCCAGATATTCATATACAGCCTGCTTATTGTTTATAATAGGTTCATGGGTAAGTACTAGGCTACCTGCCCTTGCAGGCCATTTTAACCCTGGCCATTTTCCCTTTATGTGCTCAAAATAACCAATCTCATTTACTTATAGACTGGTCTTATCCATCTCATGGTCAATAATTACATATTATCCATTATGAGAATAACTGGGATCATAACATAGATGATATGAGGGGACCCCTGCATGGGATAAAGCATTTATGAGCTGCTTCTGTCCATTATAAGTACAAAGGGCAGTCATGGGGTAAATGTTCTGTTCCCATCCATAGATCTAAATTGCACTTGAATATGGACATGGATGAACTTTGTTTTATGTGGATGGGAAGTCTTTTCCAGACCAGCAGTATCCTCTGAGAGATAACTGTCCCTCCAAACTGTTCTGTTGATGTGGCAGAAGAGGTTTAGATCCCTGGGCTGAATATTTCTGATGCCATTTGACTTGCTGATGTGCAATAAATCCATTAGTGATGGGTCAGAGGATGCCTTGTATGCCACACATAGGTCACCTCTTAGCACTCTGTAGGATACCAAGTATAGTGACAGTGCTTTGAGTTGGTCCATGTCAGACATGTTGTTTAGGCCTTGTATCCTTTTACTAAGGTATCTCTGTGGGCATTCCAATTCTTGTGTCTTGACTGATACATGCTAATAGGGGTGTTATATTCAATGACTGGCTGAATGAGGGCTAAGTAAAGGGGGGCAATGACATCCATATATCTAGAAAAAATCCCTTTGTTTTTAAGCTGTGCAACATAGAAGGATTCTCTTACAACAATGGACACATGCTGGTCAAACGTTAGGCCACTGTCCACATACATTTCCAAATCCAGCACAGCTTTGTCAACTCGTAGGGCCATATTGTCCATATGGTTGTTCTGTGGGGTTGATGACTTCCCAAAGTATATGATAATGTATGTTTTTGGCATTTAGTTTCAGTCCATGATTTTGCACCAGTTATGTATTTGGGAAAAATATTCCTGCAGGATGGATAAGTCATTTGGGAATTCATTGACTGCTCCAAGTACGCAGTCATGTACAAACGTAGTCAGCCAGAGCCTTTTAGTATTAGCTTTTACTTCAGAAAAGAAGATGCCACATAGAAGAGGTCCCAGCACAGAACCTTAGGGGACTCCACTGGTGACCAGTCTCTTTATGGAAATAACTTTGCCTGTGTTGATTATCTGCATCCTATCTGTGAGCCAGATTGCAATTCAGTGGGTGATGCAAAGGTTTATTCACAGTTTATTGAGTTTTTCTACTATACCTGAGTGAGAAAATGCCTTGTCACATTTCACTTTATCTAACAGTACATATTTTCTGTTGTCAATAGATATTCAAGTTTTCAAGATAATGGTAACTACTTAAATGAAACACAGGGCAACGATTATTCCACTAAAAGAGCTGATAGTTCAGTGGCAAATTATACTATTTTGCATTCCCCAGCTGTCATTCTTACACTAAAAAGTGTTATAGTCCAAGAAGTCAATTAATGCATGTAATTTGAATACCAAAAAAGAAATACAAGTGAGTAAAGAGACTGATGAGAAGAAAGAATCTGCATTTTTAAGTGGGTATAGATGGATGGCTGGATGGATGGATGGATGGATAGATAGATGGACTGATGAATGGATGGATTGCACTGACTAGAGACTATGTAGAACACCAGACTTTGCATGACATAATTCCAAAATACTAAATGTTGTTGTCATATGAGCTCTTGTGTTCTTTCCACAATCACAGGTTCCTGTGCTATACTTTTATTCGAGCAATGAGTCCCAGCTCTGCAGTAAGATGGATAACTACTTTACCACTTTTTGTTGTTGTTGTTGGAAAAGCAGCAGATAGGTTCATAGGTTCATAGGTAGGTATGAGGCTATCTGCCTGAAGGCATTTATAAGCCTAGCTAGAATGTGGTGGCTTTCGCTGCCCCCTTAGATTAGTTCCCTGTGCCTCTGTCCAGGAGAGCCACTGAAGTGATCCCCAGGGTAAACTTTCTGTTTTCCATCCACTCATCAAGGTTTCTCTTGTGAGCGAGGAGCTCTGCCTAATGTAGATTGGAATCTTGTTCCAAAGCATGGGAAGTCTCTGGGACAGGAATCTATCCCTCCAGCACATCCTATTTGTTGTTGTGGTGAGGTTTAGATCCCTCGAGCATGTGGCTCAAGCGGATAAGGTTTTCTTTAGGTGGAGCATGTCCATCAACTCTGGGTTGGACATGGCCTAGTATATTAGGCAGAGATCACCTCTGAGTAGGGAGTATGCAACCGAGTACAGCTGGAGTTTCTTCAGTCGAGCTGCATAGGGTATCTGTTTGAGGCCAGTGATCCTCTTGGTGAGGTACTTCTGTGGTCTTTCCAGCTGTTGCAGGTGTCTTGTAAAGTACATCCCAAATGGGGCATTGTACTCTATGATGGGTCTGATGAGTGATGAGTAGAGGGGCACAATGACCTCTTTTGATCTGGATTTATTTATTTATTTATTTGCAGTTGGTTTACCAGGATAGTCCATTGGGCCATTTGAACCTGTTTTCAATGGAGTCCTGGGGAGAAAAGCTCCAATAGCACTCTAGGTTACAATAGTTTGAAGATTATATTTATACAAAGGTTGCAGTTTTGAACAAGACCTGTACAATTAATACAGCAAACATTGCAAGTAATACACACTAGTGATGAGGTTGGAGTTAAAACTGACTGGCAATGGAACATTGCATTGTACAGCAGAGGGGCATTTCTTCTTAGGAGCATACAGTTCATAGTTACAGTCTGATTCATTGTTTACAAAATGCATATAAGTAGCAGCAGTCTGATGCAATATTTACAACTAACATATTAGTACTGGAATAAAAGTATATGGAGAGATGAATAGAAGGAGAAAGTTTTAGATGAGAATCAGATCGAGAGAGAAGTGATTAAGTGGGCCACATAGAAGGATTTTCTAACCACTTTGGCAATGTGATTATCAAAGGGAAGATTGCTATCTACTTGGGTCCCCAGATCCCTTATTATGTTTTCCGTATTTAGGGGACTACCACCTATGTGGTAGTTTGTGGGTACTTTGTTTTTTCCAAAGGGGATGACTATGCAATTTTTGGCATTTAGCTTGAGGCCATGATTTTGACACCAGGTATCCGTCTCAGTGAGACCCTTTTGGTGGATGTCTGTGTCAGCTGGAGAGTCAGTTATAGCCCCTAGTTTGCAGTCATCTGCGAACTTGGTCAGCCATAGTCCTCTTGTGCTTTCCTGTACCTCTAAGAAGTATATAACAAACAGGAGGGGTCCTAGGACTGAGCCCTGGGTGTACGCCACTTGTAACTGGTTTAGAGTCGGACCTAGCTCCCACAACTCTCACCATGTGGGTTTTGTCCATGAGCCAGTTGGCAACCCATCTTGTGATGTAGGGATTTATATTCAGGCTGGTGAGCTTGTCTATAATACCAGAATGGGGAATGGTGTAGAAGGCATTTGCGACATCTAGGTAGGCTGTGTGCACCACCTTTCCCTCATCTATAGCCTTGATAACTGTCTCAAAGAAGTCCACCTGGTTTAGGAGGCATGATCTACCCTTAGCAAAGCTGAACTGGATAGGGTCCAGTGTTTGGAGGTTCCCAATGTCTCTGTTAATGAGTTCCATGATGATGCGCTCCATAGCCTTGCAGACCAAGCTAGTCAAGCTTATAGAGTGATAGTTCTCGGGGTCTGTTGTGGCTCCACCTTTGTGGAGCAGAGTAACCGTTGTGCGCCACTCTATGGATATGTAGCCTGTGTAAAGGCTGAGTTTGAACAGTGTGTTTAGGTGAGGGGTTTGTTCATCTTTGAGCTCATGTAGAACGCAGCCTGGGACACCATCCGGTCCCATTGATGCTGTGTTTTTGGCTTTGGAGAGGGCTATTTTAACCTGAGTGTCTGTGATTTCAGGAGCTCTACATTCTTCTGGTATGGTTGTGAGCCCTTTTGGGGGTGAGAGGGGGGTGACGTTTGCACTGAACCTGTCTGCCAGGATGTTGGTGATATCGGTCGGTTCAGTGTATTTTGTGCCATTCTGCACTAACTCTGAGCAGATCTGAGCATTGCCACTTAGATTCTTTGCATAGCTAAAGAATGCCTTGTGGTTATCTTTGGAGTCCTTAGCAATTTTTCTTTCGAAGCCTGCCTTGGATGATTTTATTAGGGATCATAGTTGCTTGCCGATACTGATCAGGGATGTCTTCCCTTCTTGGGACTTTACTCTTTTCTGTACTAGTTTCCTCCTTCTGTTGTATAGCTTGTTTATGGCAGGGGTCCGCCAGACTGGTTTCCTTTACTTGAAGGAGTGAGTCTTGGTTTTGCTTGGGATAGCATGATCCATGCATTCTTGTAGGTGCCCATAGAATGCATTAGTAAAGTATTTTGCAGCTTGGACAGCGTTATCCTTTAGCATGGGGGCTTTGAAACTTTCCACCTCAGTTTTAAGTAAAGTGAAGTTTGCTTTTAGAATTTTTTTCACGGAGGTTTCCTTGTCTGGGGGTGGAATGTGGATATCCAAAGTGATTTGTTTATGGTCAGATCTAACCAGCTAGGGGTTGACCTCCGGTGTGGAACACTGATCGCCCATGTTGGTGATGACCAGGTCCAATATGTTGTCACCTCTGGTGGGAGTGTTACAAGCTGATCCAGGGCATTTGAGTTTATAAATTCTAGGAAATGTTGGGCAAGGGAGTTAGTACTTGAGTAGTTCTCCCAGTTAATGTTTGGGTAATTGAAATCACCCAATATTAGGGTGTTTTATATAATTCTTTTGATCAGTTATACTTGTAAACATGTTTTCATCTCTTTTAATCCCCTCCTAAAAACTAAATTTTTTTTAAAGAAGTAGACTGGGGATTAAGGGGGAGACAGCCCCCTTATAAATGGAATTAAAAAAAATTAAGAGAACCTGTTAGAATGTTACCATAGCAATGATTGCACTACTACTGTTACATTCTGTTACATTCTGAGAGCTGCATAAATGCAATATTGTACATCAATGGCTCCTGGCTTTGTTATAGATGGACAATTACATGAGATAAAACACAAATGGATAAATGGAAATGTCATTCCTCTATCATTAGACAATGGAAATACATTGTACTCTGATGAGACCATCAGGTCTAGAAGCAATAGATAAAAGCATTTTGTAGTGCATGGAACACCATTATACCACTCCAAAATTGGGAAAAAACAAACTAGTTAAGCATTCTATGCTCTCAAGGTGAATTTCTTGGCATCCATGTCTGTAACATGTAATAATATGGTTAGGATCAGAGACCCAGTCATAATCCTGTGTATTATCCTTTAGCACACATTATCAAAGCAAAGCTGAAAATATCATTAAAGATGACCAGGTCATTCAATGTTTGTATCATGATATGGTGTATGTTATATTTTATTATTTTATTTATTTATTGATTTTACATTTGTTGACTGTGTTAGTCTGACTGGGCTGAGTGGCCAGTTTTCAGCAGAAACCCGAGGAGAAAAGCTCCACTCATTAATATACAGTAAATATATGCAAAGTGAGAATAGTTTATATATGTATGTATGTATGTTTTAAATATATATATATATATATTTAATAGTTTATATATGAGTTTTCTGGATTTACTTACAAGTGAGACAAAAAGTCGAAACAACTAATAGTGAACAAAAAACAAAAAGGATATTATTCTAACTGAAAGAAAGGGCATATCGTGTCATTACTGCTATAAGTTATGTAAATTTTATTAATGAATGTAATTTCTTTTTACATCATGATGCACGTAAAATGTTTTATTTTAATAAAATGGTGATTATAATTCAAAGGAATTATTTATTTAGCTTTTTGAATCTGTTTATGTTATTATGCACAAAAACGAATTAATGGTTAGGAAATGCTTTAGACAACATCTAAATGATGCTTTAGCAAAACATGCAAAGAATGCTAATCACCCTGTTAGTTTTGCATTTTAGGTTTTAGAAGTTGTTATAAAAGTGAATTTGGTCACTAATATTGTAAAGCTGTCTTTGTCTGAGTCAAGGGTGGCAGATATGACTAGCAAGTCAAAGCAGTTACTTTTTAGAAGAAATGTTTACCCTAAACTTTATTTGGCCTTCCTAACTTCCAATAAAAACAGGATACCTCAAACAACAGAATGCCATTCTGAAGCTGCCAAATATCCTCTTTGCTGGAAAGGCAAAGTATCAATAGCATTTTGCCAATTTCAAAACATCTAGACATAAAGTAAATAATTAATTCCATGTAACTAAACCAGTAAGTATAGTACCTATATACTAAATAAATAATAAATAACTCAGACAGCAACACCTATCATAAACCAACAACGTTTGTGCATAAGCACATGGCCAAAGCACAGGAACTCCCAGCATGAACTGATAAAGTCCAAAATGCATTAGTACTGACTGACTTTAACTTTACATAACATAAAGCAATATGTAGAGACCCGAACTGCTGAGACTGTTTTAACATAGCTATATTACTAACCACTGTACCAATGATCAGCTCAGTAAAAGCCACATTGTTTTAACAAATAATTCAGTTTTGATATTCTGAAGCTGGTGGTATTTTAGCCTTTTTAGTAAAGAGAATGTTTAACAGCTTCAGAACAACATTCTGCAGTTTGAGATATTCTGCTTTGAAAGTTAGGAATACCCTTATTTGAACAGGGGAACAGTTTAATTTCCTTAAGTATTTATTTATTACTGCCTTAAAAACTGCATATAAATTATGCACAGTTTATCTAAGTAAGCAGCATATGTTCTCCCATTCCTTATTGTACATTTAATTAGTTAACTGCTAGATGAATGATGCTTAGGGATTGGTTCAATATTTACTTTTATCTAAATATATATGTGTTCAAAAGTTGTTTTCAGTTAAGGTTAGTGAGGAAATTGGATGTCTAAAAGCTTGCTGTGCACTTTATTCGTTCCCAGTAGTGAGTTTTTACAATATTCACCACAATTTAATTATTTTTTATGGGACTCTAATGGTTTGTTTTTTCTGAACTTACTTTAAGTTCCAGTGAGGATTAGTGTACAAAAACTGCTTTTTTGGATTTATATCAAAAATAACCAGACAAAAAAAAATCCAATAACATCCAATAAATCCAATAAAATATCTCTTGGATAACAAGCAAAATAACAAGATGTGTTGTATTACATAAGACCCAAACTCATTTTATTGGCATTGGGATTATTCAAAAACAAATGGCATAATGCATTAAGCACACCAGTATAGTGAACAGCAAAACACAGGGATGAGATGATTCAGAGACACAAGCAGTGTGAGTGAGGCAGCAGAAAAAAAATATGGTTTGCATCACATGTAAGTGATTGCATAATGTAAATGAGCTTTCATGTTAATAAGAGCAATCTTGTATGCAAATGACAAAAATCAAACATGGTGGTGTGATTCAGAAAGATCAAATTAGCTTGATGAGCCATTGTACACAGGTGTATCACTTGCACTAAAATGCTATGAGTAGTATCTGCTGTAGGTCAGCATGTTATGGTTGTCACCTTGTAAGTCAGTGTCCACAGTGCTGCACATCATCACCAAATGAGCCACAAAAGAATCAGCCAGTGGCTAACATGATATCACCTTAGTGACTGGGACATTGTTGAATGCTACCATGTGGACAAAGACATCATATGGGAGTTAGTAGACATGTACTATTCTCACATTGAATCAAAGGCTTTTGTTGTATTAACCCTGCTTGTTAAAGGCACCTTTCAGCATCTGACAGGGAGCATGTGTTGACATCATGAATTGTGCACTAGTACCTTAATGTATTACTGCAGCTGTGAAAGTGTATATTTGACCATATTTGGTTTCTGCAGACAGTACAGGCGAGGAGTGAATCACCACTATGAGGGCATCCTATGACATAATTTGTTTTCCTTAGGTCCTAGGAACTATTGACTAAACACACATTGTTTTCAAGACCTATAAAATGGTGACTGCGTTTTTATCATGCTAACAAGGCTTGTAGCATGGTTGTTATATCAATGAAGTCACTTAGCATGTCTGTCTATGAATTGTGACAATAATGTAAGGTGTTATCACTTCAATTCCATGCTTCAGTACCAGTTCTGACTCACACATGGTCTGGGAGGTCATATAGGATATGCATACATGTGGATTCTTGCTGCATCAGTAGCACAACATTGTGCTAAAGACCATGAGCATCATATTACACTCTGCTATGTATCATGCCCATTTATGTGTTTTGAGGTCATACAGAGTGAGTGAGTGTGTGTGTGTGTGTGTGTGTGTGTGTGTGTGTGTGTGTGTGTGTGTGTGTGAGTGTGTGTGTGTGTGTGTGTGTGTGTGTGTGTGTGTGTGTGTGTGTGTGTGTGTGTGTGTGTGTGTGTGTGTGTGTCTGTGTGTGCGTGTGTGCGTGCGTGCGTGTGTGTGTCTGTGTGAAAGTGTGTATGTTTGAATAGCCTGGCCAATCTAATGTCATTTTATATCATTCTGCTAACCATATGTTTCACTTTATTGTTGATGTACATTGCACTAGTCTCTTGTCCATCGGTGTACACCATGCAGTGTACATCTGACTGCCATTGTCTCCTGGGTTATACATAGAGAGTGGGCATGGCCTTCACATGCACAGAGTCTGTGTGGCAAAAAGTATAAAAATCTTTCTTCAGTTACTGTAAATGGATTATCAGGAGTACCTGCAGGATAATTATGAGGAACCCCCAGATTCCAGGATGGTCAGTGATATTGTTGGTATGTCCCACTCTGGCGGGCAGTGCCAACATAAGTATAGCAATATGAAGAGGTACTTCCCTGACCTTCTGTCCCTTCTACCCCGTTGGTAAGAAGAGGTTATGGAAGGACAGACACGTTAGTGAAGCAGTCTGTTTATTGATTGTCACTGTGAGGCAGGCCTAGCATCTCCTACTGCACTTGTTTTCTGTAGCCAGCAATATGCTGTTCTCATCATTGTTTGCTTTATATTTTATAGCACCAAACAAGGCAAGTCATGCTCCGTAGGTGGCAGGGTAAATGTAGTCAATTGCTGACAGTGCTTTAATATATTTATAAACTGTAGAATATATAGAAGAACAGTTGTATTTCTATTTTTACTTTTATATATTTCATGGTTTCCCTTTTTTATTATTTTAATTTGTTTTCTTTTTCTCCATTTAATGTAATAGTTTAGCTTAACTGTATAAAATATATCTGGACAGTTATATTTGTATCACTTGCTTAACATTTTTCCATTGCTTTGTTGAGTTGTTTCTCTCCATTTATTTTATTTTTGTAGTATTAGTCATGAGGCAGGCATAGGTAAGGTAGCAGCCACTGAGGTCTGTACCTACCAACATGTTGAACACTTTGACCTTATCAGTTCCCAGGTTTGTTCCTCTGCAAGATGATGATGGTCACTATGTAGAAGTTGACCTGCAGGGTTTAGCAGTGGAGTCCACTGCCACATATTTTCAGAGAGTGGTATAAAAATCCCACCTGAGTCTCATGCTCTGAGGAGTAGTGTCTGTTAATGTGTGAGGTGGACAGGTGGCTCACCTCCCACATTGGCACCCTAGAATCCTTTTCTTGCCTATATATCCATGATGATAGCTGGCCCTGACCATTGCATAGTGAAAGACAGAGTCTATTCAGAATTACAGCTATGGAGGTAAAAGACTTCTTGATAAGTACCCCTCTATGCCAGCATAGCAGGCCTTCCTCACTCTTTCATTTTCCTGGTCAATGTGTTCCCCGCCATTTTGTGTCACTTCCCATCTCAAAGTCTAGTCCTCATCATCAGTATTTGTTAACCCTTTGTTAGTCTGTATCTCTTCAGTGTTCCCTCATGTCACTGCCTTTACTGTCAGTCTCTGTATGCATTCTGTGTTTGTCTAGCCTTGTTTCCTTTCATACACTGTCCTTCATTCCTACTCACACTTTCCCCGTGCTATCTTCCCCCACTATCCTTCTTCAAAAAACAATAAATAGACATGTCCCAAAAGAAGTATACCCTTTTACCACACCTGTTTGACCTTTCCATTCTCCTTCTGTGTGTTCTTCTGCCTGTTCTCTGCCATATCTTACTGTCCCATCTTCCCATTCCATAATAAAATCTGTCAGCACGTATTATTTATTTGTTTATTTGTCTTTGTTTACCAGGAAAGTCTGACTGGGTAATACCCATTTTCAGCGGTGGCTCGGGAATAAAAGCTCCATTCACTTACATTGCATTATATTAAGTTTCAGTTAATCACAGAGTAGCTACATTTCTATTTACATTTATACGTAAAGAGTAGTTTCATTTATACATTTTAAGATTTTACAGAGGTGGAGGTTACTAAAGAGAAAGCCTACATGCAACGTATGGATTGTACAGATAGCAGTTATGCATAAAAATTGTTTTGGCATTTCATTGAGAGGTTGAGGGTATTCTGTTTAGGAAGAGTATTTGGAGAGTATCGTACAGTAAACACAAAGTTTTAACCTTGTGATGAGCATGTGCAGGATCAGGACTGGTTAAGCTGTTGTTTAAGCAGTGGCTTAAAACTATTGAGTTTGTCAGAGAGTTTTATTTGTGTGAGGATACTATTCCAGAATTTAGCAATGTATTGGGAGTAGAGCGAGACTAAACCAGCAATCTTTGACTTATTTGTAAGTAATAAGAATGTGTTACTAGAACGGAGGTCCCTTGCTGGACAGTAGGGCAGTAATAAGTTTTGTAGTGCAAGGTATTTTTCTGAATGATGAATGAGTTTGCGTGCTGTAGTTAGTTGTGAATATGACGTTAGTTTTTTTGTGTAGTTCAATCCAGTTTAATTGCTTTAAGCTATGACAATGGTGGGTCCTATGAGGAAGACTGGTGACAAATGTCGCTCTTTTATTGTAACAGGAGGCAAGTTAATTTCTTTGAGTATTGTTTAAGTTTGTTAGGATAAGAGCAGAGTATAAGGGAGTCAGCAATTAGAAGGTGGTGACTAGAGTTTTTTCTTGCAGTATCTGTAAGGAATCCATTGATCCTATAAAGGGAGCCTAGTTTCTAGTGTGCAGATTTAATGGTGTGCAATATATGCCAGTCATATTTAAGACTGTCATCTAGTATAACACCTAGAAGTTTACTGTGAGTTACAGTTTCAATGACAGTATTATTTGCTGACTTTATGGTAAAAGACTGCTTTTAATTTTGGCAACATTTCAAGGTAAAAGCATTACCTTAGTTTTCTTGGAGTTGAGTAGGAGGCTTGATTTTTTGAGTCAGGTTTCTACAGAGGAGACAGATTTTTGGGTAATGTCTTGGAGCTTATTTATTGTTGAGGCTGCACAAATTAATGTTGAATCATATGCATACTGAACTAAACTAGCACAGTGAGTGAAGGTGTGGAGGTCATTAATAACTATATTAAATAGGAGTGGACCCAGGATCAAGTCCTGAGGGACACCTGTAGTACCTGGTTGAATGTAAGAATAGGTTTTTTGCTATTTAATGCCTGGTTGCCTTCAAGAAACCACAGCAATGAATATTGTGAAAGTCCTATTGAGCAGAGCTGAATGAGCAGTTGCTGGTGCGAGACAGTACCAAATGCCTTTGACAAGGCTAAGAACATGGTGGACACACGCAGACCATTGCTTCTCTGTTGTTTTTTTTATATTGGTAAAATGTAGTAGAGCAGTAGTGGTGCTGTGCCGGGGCCTAAAGCCATGTTGTGTTTAGGAGAGCAGGTTATCTGAGGTTTGATATTGCATCAGCTGCATATAGATGCATTTTCTAATATTTTGGAGAGGGGGAGAGAATTGTTATTTGCTTAGCTATTATTAATATTAACATAGCTTTCCTGCCTTTGTATTATTTGCCAGCTGTGCCTGTGTAACAGCTATATGGTGCTTTGATGCATATGTGAACAAAGACAATGTCAGACATGTTACCTACATAACACTGACTCTGGGTCATTTGGTCACTTGATTATTGCTACTTTTGTAGTTGCAAAGATTCATAATGCCACATTATACTGAGCATGATTGTGCTATGGCAGCAGTTATTCATACCTAGTTCTCTAACATTGCTATACTATACACAGCAGCAAGGCCATATTATACATCTTTCTGAGTATCATCCCTAAATCTGTCAATTTTTAGCAGTAATGCCTTTATAAATATAGGTTCCAGTTATGAGCATCAAAAGTATTTCTATATTTATCAATACAGGTTTGCATATTCAGATGGAAAGTTTTGTGTGTGACTACTATGTTGGGAGTGATGCAGTTAAGTCAGTACTTTGCACATGTTACAAAGAAGGTACAATGCTCAGCTTCAGTTGGGTCAAGCCATACCTTACCCAACGCACCACACTGACCACTGCTAGATCACACCTTCTATCCTCCCTCCTCTACAGTTCTCTCATATTCACAAACCCATGAAAGACTGACCTCAGTAATCTAGCATCCTGCTACAACAAAATCGCCAGGTTTGCCACTAATCATTCAGAGAGGACCCACCACTGCACAATTTTCTCCAGGTCAGCTGGCTAGAACTCCCTAACCTTTTATCTCTCAATCAACTTACCTTAGCCCACGAAATAGTCTACCAACCCAGAAATTGCCCTGCTCTTTCCAATCTAGTCCAGCCAAGTATCACTCCCAGGCCCCTTAGATCCTCTGACAAAGTTATGCTAAAAGTTACCCACTCCCACAACTATCATGGCAACTCCCTCTATTTTTACAAAACAGCCAAACTTTGGAACACTCTTCCCCAACCCATCACAAAAAATCCTAACTATCATGAGTTCAAACAACTAAAAGGTACCTAACTTCACAATGACTTTGATCATGCCATACTCCTGGCTAATTTCTTCCAAGCTCCATTGCTATCACTTATTTTCTGCCTCCTATCTCTACCCCTGATTCCTGCTGTCTGTAAGATTTTCACTTCTTCAATTCATCTCTATGCTGGATTGCTTATATTATAACTTCATTCCACTGCTCAGTTGGACAAGGGTTCATTTGTTCTATGCTCATAATCTGCACATGTAAATAGCAACTGTCTTTGTATCTCTGATATTATTCATTTATTCACTATTATTATTTCATCCTGGACTGTATATATACTTGTACACTGTATTTTCATTTCTATTTGTATATTATTATTAGTGCTAGTATTCATACTGTATTTGGAGCTTTTCTCCCTGGGCCTCCGCTGAAAATGGTCTCCGAGCCCAGTCGGATATTCTCGGTTAACAAATGTAATAAATAAATAAATGTGTAAGTCACAGCCATGCAAGTACTCTGTGAAACAGCCTCCGCAATGTAATAACCTCACTACTTCTACCATGTAGAGGGGAAGCGCTTCATGAATCTGTGTGTTGCTCTTTAAGAGTAAGCTGTTCCTTCCTTTTATGGGTAGAAATAATTACAAATATTTCTTTCTTAAACTTTTCAATGTTATTTCTTCATATATTTAATGCCTTCTAGAAGTGGCTATTTATTTCAAACTGTTAGTGGTTCATTTTTCCTTTTTTTTTTAAATCTTTATTAAACATGACAAATTTGTGTTATGTTTTCAGTAACCACTTTTCCGTGCTTTGACTTTCCGCTTTGATTTTCTAATTATTGAATTTATGATTACTGACTGTATTCAGTAGGTGCAAGGCAGAGGAACCAATCTGAATGGGGCAGTAGTCTGGCATAAGAAACACATACATACTCTCACTTCCATGTGGCATGCACACCAAAGTAGGGGATCATTAATTAAAAGACATGCCTTTGTGATATAGGAAGAAACTGCAGTGCCAGCAGAAAGTCCATGTGATTTCATGAAAAACATGTAAACTCCCAACTGGAGGTGTCCATCTAAGAAATGAACTGGAAAGACGTGTACTTTGAGGCAGTCTTGCTGAATTTCAATGTTGAAAATCACATGGCACCACAGGACCCGGAAGCACGTTAACAAAGGCTTTCAAAATAAGCAGATGAAGAAATCAAACAGCTGCTAGGTCTCCAATAAGATCCTTTAATATAACCAAGCAAAGTAAAAATCCACAATATCTTCCAAGCGCTTTCACTCGACCACATGAAAACAACCTTGCTGGAAGTTCATTCAAATTAAATACTTCCAGAGTCATCACATGACTTCCTGTGAACCTTTCCCAACAGGAAAATCACCATATAAGGAAATTCTAAAATACATTCTTATTATCATTAAAAATAATTCATTTTCTAAAATTAATTAATTTTCTAAAAATGTCTTGGTGACTGAATAGCATATTGAACTTAAAATTGAATCAAACTATTAAAATGTGTCATAAAACAATTCTGTAAAATATTTTTATAGTTTTATAATACAAATAAGTGCAGTAACCCCTTTTAACCATCGGGGGTGAAATCAAAACTCCAATTTAAAACCTAGAGTTACTAACTGGCATTGTAAAACATTTCTTATCTGAGTTGCCAATGTATAACATTCCATATATCATATATCTTGCTTTCATTGTTGGTGAATTTCAATGTTGTTACTCTTCCATATTATGTTGACGTTTTAGTTTAGTTGTACCCTATTTTGACAAGTCAGTTACTGAGATTGTGAACTATAGATATGTAGTACATGGAGCCTTGTGAGTACATTCCAAGATTGGGAAAAAAAATTAAACTAGTTAAGTACAACTGTAGTGTGAGATCCAGTTTTAACAGTCCTTAGGTGTGCACTTAACAAAAGCATGTTAAACACACCTAAACAGTGTTAAGATCAGGTCTCACTCCAGAGGTAAACAGTAGACATTGCTGACCATCAACAAACAGTGGCAGAAGCTAAAACATCTTTTAAAAGCTGTTACAACTTCAGTCTGACACAAAAGTGTGGCAAGATGAAACGTATAACAGCTTTTAAAGCCATTACTTTTAAAAAGGGGCGCTTCGTTCTGCCTGCTGTAAGTTTCACAAGATCAAGTGCTTTAAAAACATTCAAAGTCTACGAAAACTGGTAATTGCTTCACTCTCCAACACTTTTTTGTCTGTATCTGGCTGTACATGGAGAAGATAAAGCTCCATGCAGTACAAAGAATTATGCTCAGGTCACTAATCATATTGTTTTTATGTGTTCTCAACAATGAAGCCAACAGTCAGCTGCAGAGCTTTATCTTCACAGTGAATTTGTTGGCATCCATGTCTCATACATGTAACTACAATGTGTCTGGAAACCCAATCATAACGTTGTGTGTTTTATATAATCTCTTCATCTGTTAGCACTGCTAGCATGTTGCACCGAAAAAGACCTTTTGGATTAGGGGGTTCAAAACTGCGTTAAGTTGTGTTTTAGTATTGAATTCTTGACAACATGTAAATACTAATGTTTGCATATATATATATATATGGTTTACTATCAAAATGTCGAACGGAAAAATAATTTCCGTTTGACACACTGAATACAAAAAATGAAAGTCAAAATGTAGACCAAGTCACAATGTTGAATCAGCTGAACGAATTCAGCAGATTTAACATTGTTGCCAAAAACATTACGTGATGTCCATATAGGAGCTAAGGTAAAGGAAACTCCTATACCTAACATCATGCAAACATCTTTGTATCTCTGATTGCTTAGTATCTTAGTATCAGGAAGATGATTGGTCAACTTACACAACTGATAGATCTGTTGGTGCCCCTCAGCCAACTGATGATGACAGTAGCATTACAGATGCAAGGGCAGCTGAACCAGGAAACTGCTGCTTACAATGGAGCGAGAGGGTGGCAGAAAGAAAACAATGTCAATGTGATGCAGAATGGACAGGGTACACGCAATATACATGGAAATAAAAGCCCAGATGCAAGTTTTTCAAGCACACCGAGGCTTTTAAGGAACTCTAACCAGGCTTGTGAGTCCAATAACAATTCAACTGGTATAATGCCAGGATAAGGTTTGGGGGATGTTCAGGGAAAAACACCTAAATGGACAGACCTAAAGGAATGGTTAAAGGTCAGTTTTTCAATGAATGTTCTTGAAAAAGTAGTTAAACCTGCAGCAGTTACTGACTCTTACAAAACCAAACTTTATAGACTGCAAAAACTGTTATACAAATACAATAGTTTGGATATTGAAAATAGCTATTTAAATGAATGTATAAGTGAAGGAATAGTCCCGAAGGGGCTAAGGGTATTTAAATACCCTAACAATGTGATTGAGGGAAGTATATTTCACAAAGACCTTTTAAAAGTTTTTAACAGATGTGGGCTAGATATATTAAGATGTATGATTGAAGAAAATGTTAGGATTAAAGCTGAACTGTTTAAAGAGATTGATATTTTAAATGAATGCATTAAAAATTACTTGATTTTTACAATTCCTGAAGAAAAAATTAAATATGACAATATTTTTATTGACACAAGTAATGACTGTGATAACTTAGTTAAGAAAAAAATAAAAAAGCTAGAAAGGGACCTTAATGAGTATAAAAATAAGGTAAGTTACCTGAACCCAAAGAAGAAGGGAAGGACATGGGGTAACACCAATATGGAAGGAACAACAGATGATGATAACCAGGATAATGCAGTAGTTAGTGAGTGGGTTACGGACTTAGATGATGTCGCTGAATACCCCCCCCTTGCGTAGGTCCAATAGACTAAGGAATAGGGAGGGTTATGAACAACAATATAGGTACACACATTTTTGGGTGGGAGCAAGAAGGGGGGAAGGTACTAGGACAAAACAGTACCAACCTCCTCGACTTGGAAAACAATTCCATTCTGCAAGACGAAATGAACCCCTATAGATATACTTTAGAAAATTTTAGTATATACAATGTCAGTCATATTTCCTTAACCAAAGAAGATTTTAGCTTCTTATCAAAGGGAACCAAGTTCATTCCTAGTAGAAGGGGAGATTTAATCAAAACAGTTATGGATGTTAAAACCTTTACTAGGAAAATTAACTTCCAGGTTATATTTGATCAGAATAAAAATTATGAACCAGGAGATCTGGTAAAAAGAAGTACATACAATCCCCCACTGCACCCCCAGATAACAAATCTAGAGAATATAATTGAGAATGAAATAAGAAAGAAGTATGGGAAAGTACACTATACAAGGAACTTAAGTCAGGCTGAAAGCAGCATCTTTGATGCATTAAGAGGGGATTCAGGCTTAAGAATTATGAAACCGGACAAAGGTGGGGGAATAGTATTGATGAACAGCTTTGACTATGAGGGGGAAATGAATGAACTCTTAGGAAACCCCAATAAATACTCCACAGTTTCAAAAAATGAAATAAATATTAGTTACAGGATAGATATGGCCTTAGAAAGTTTATTTTTAGATGGATTGTTAGATAGGAAGACATATGAATATTTAAAAGTGGACAAACCTAAAATTCCTACTATTTTTGGAATCCCCAAAATACATAAGAATGGAATGGATCCCCCTTTGATGCCAATAGTTTCAGCTGAGAGTTCCAAAACTTTACCCCTAGCCAAATTTTTGGATGTTAAGTTTAAGAAACTGTGGCTTAAGAGAACCAACATTTTGAGAGGTTCGTGGGATCTTCTAAGGACATTGAATCATGATCTATACAATGAGAATTTATATTTCCTAACAATTGACGTAGATTTGTTCTCAAGCATTCCCAACAGTGATGGACTAAGATACCTGGAAGAACTAATTTTTGAGGATGAGACTTTAACCCACGATGAGTGTACTGTGGTAATGGAGCTTATAGATTTGGTTCTAAAGTTCAACTTCATTTACTTCAAAGGTGAATTTTTTCACCAGAAGAAAGGAGTAGCAATGGGTGTCGCTTGTGCACCCACCTATGCCAATTTGGTCTTAGCCAAATGGGAAGAGAAGATGGTAACCGAATCAATATACAGTAACAACTGGTCATTTTATAGAAGATTCCTGGATGACATATGTATCCTATGGGAAGGGCCAAAAGAAGAGATAGAAACATTTATTGAATATATTAACAACAGTACTAATTTTCTTGAATTTACTTACAGAATAAATTATGAGAAGTTGGAGTACTTGGATATAGAAATATACAAGGAAAACTCACATTTTAATTCCAGATGTACAGAAAGAGTACCTATTCTAACTCTTATTTGCTCTTTGAAAGTGCTCACCCTTTGTACTCCAAGAAAAATATAGTTAAAGGACAATATATTAGGGCCTGCAGGATGATGTCCAGAGACGAAGACTTTGAAATGGAAAAAAGTTACTAAGGAAAATGTTTAGGATGAGAAAATACCCAGATGATATGATAGACAAATTTGAAACAGAAGTGACACAAAGGAGACCAAATGAATGAAGCCAATATTAGGATTACCAGTATTTGATACGGTAGGCCCAGTAAAAAAGGCAAATGACAACTGTGCACTCATCTTGGAGTATAATGCTTGTGCAAAAATGCTAAGATGAACTATAGATAAGGAATGGAATAAAATTGTTAGCATTTACCGACTTAGAGAAACTAAAGAATGAAAAGCTAAGAGTAGTTTATAAGAATTCAAGTAACTTAAAACTTTTATTGGAAAATGGTACAAACCAAGAAGTTCAGAGACGGAGAAAAAGGAAGGAAACATTTAAATGTGGACATTGTCAACAGTGTGCATACATTAGCAATGCAGAAAGTGTGTATTTGGAAAGCAGGGGAATCACCCTGGAAGGCAAGAATTTTAATAACAGTGATTTGAAACAGAAGTGACACAAAGGAGACCAAATGAATGAAGCCAATATTAGGATTACCAGTATTTGATACGGTAGGCCCAGTAAAAAAGGCAAATGACAACTGTGCACTCATCTTGGAGTATAATGCTTGTGCAAAAATGCTAAGATGAACTATAGATAAGGAATGGAATAAAATTGTTAGCATTTACCGACTTAGAGAAACTAAAGAATGAAAAGCTAAGAGTAGTTTATAAGAATTCAAGTAACTTAAAACTTTTATTGGAAAATGGTACAAACCAAGAAGTTCAGAGACGGAGAAAAAGGAAGGAAACATTTAAATGTGGACATTGTCAACAGTGTGCATACATTAGCAATGCAGAAAGTGTGTATTTGGAAAGCAGGGGAATCACCCTGGAAGGCAAGAATTTTAATAACAGTGACTCCTTTGGGCTTGTATATTTAGCGAAATGTCAAACCTGTGAAGCATCCTATATAGGGAAGACAGAACACAAGCTCAGGAGAAGAGTATACGAATATATGTATGACCTAGAAACAAACAAACAGACTAATGCATTGTACAAACACAAACAAAGCTGTGAAAATGCATACTATACATTTTTTGTGATAGAAAGGGTGGAAAAAAGTGGCAGAACTGGGGAGGAATGTGAGGAGTACAAAGAATTATGGTGGCAGATAAGTTTGGAGGTCAATAAGCCACCAGGTCTCAATGAACATATCTCCATAGCAGAATGTACCAAGTCCTATGCCCGAGAGGATGCACGGTCCAAACCAAGTAGAAAGCTCCAAGTAGACCAGCAAGGCAGCACAGAGTTCAATATATTTATTAAATACTGATAAATAAAACAAACTAGTTTCGGCCAACAGCCTTCTTCAGTGTAAAACAGTATAATCAAGTTTATTTACATCATCCTTTAAATACATATCAAGAGCCAATCAAAAGGTTGAGCTCATGAATACTGATAAGTGTAAAGATTATTTGTAATACATGTTTTGGGGCACTTAAAGTAAATCATATAGATATACAATAAAAACTGATATATATACTCGGGTGAGGTCCATCCATAACATGAAAAAATAACCACCAAGTTACTTACATGAAACAGAACAAATTATTAGTATATTCATATGACAATACGTTCATACTTAGAGAACTAACAAAAGTTCCCCTTTAGAAGGGGTAAGGGACACCGGGGGGGCAGAAAGCACAGAAAGAGTGGTCACTCCGGTCTCCCTTCAAGGCCTTTTGGACAACTTCCTGAAATAGGAGATCCATCTGGAACCACTCAGAATGTGTTGAATTTATCTAAGACTATATTAACGGATGAGCAGGTTGCACTGTTGAATAAAGGTTTGAACTTTATTCCTTCTTTCTTTAGTCAAGAATACCACATAGTACAGGATTTACACAACTTTTGTAGGATGTTAAATCTTAGGCTCTTCTTTGAGGATAATAGGTCAGAACCGTCTGAGGACTTCCGTTTTGGTAGGTCCTCTTTCCAACCCCCTATGAGTAAACATGTATCCATTTTCATGGACTCCATCTTGAGGGATATTCACTTTGAAAACATGGGACATATCATGCTGGCTAGCAATTTATCGAATGATGATAGGACAGCCTTGAATACCTTGTGTGACAATAAAGATATAGTCATTGTCCCTGCTGATAAGGGAGGTGCAGTTGTAGTTTGGAACACTGCGGATTACATTCATGAAGGGTTAACTCAATTGTCAGACGCAAAGTGCTATATGTACATGTCCATAGATCCCACACCAGTATTTAAGGATGAGATTGACGCCTTTTTACAATTGGCCTTTGAGGAAGGCATCATAAATAAGAAATGCTTGGACTCACTTAAAGTGTCGGAACCGTCCAAACAGATATTATATCTTTTACCGAAAATCCACAAGTCTTTGGAAAAACCACCGGGTAGACCCATAGTATCGGGAATAGGCTCTCTGACTGAACCCCTATCAGCTTTCCTCACCAAATATCTTAAACCTTTGTTGGGACATATCAGATCTAGATTGCAGGACACTACACAATTTCTACAGTTAATTAGGGAAACCCAATTGGAACCTGAGTGGTACTTATGCACCTTGGATGTAAAATCATTATATACAAGCATACCCCATTGGGCGGGTCTCCAATCTTTACAATATTGGTTGGAAAGGGTAAACCTATATTCACCGGGATTCAATACCCTGTTGATATGTATGTCCGAGCATGTGTTAAATAAGAATGTTCTGTACTTCCAGGGCCAATGTTATTGGCAGCTTCAAGGAACAGCTATGGGGGCATCATTTGCCCCTATATATGCTGACCTGTTCATGGCTTATGTTGAGGAATCTATGATCTATGATACATCACACAACATCTTTCAGGTTGAAATGGATATTTGGAGCGTTATCTGGACGACTGCTGGTTGGTGTGGCGGGCTGATGTAGGATACTTGCGAGAATTTGTTGAATATCTCAATGATAATGTCTGGGGACTTGAATTTTCTGTGACATTTGATAAAAGTCTATCAATTTTTGGATGTCACAGTGTACAGGAACAGACAACACTCTGTCTGAGGGTTTTCTGCAAGTACCGCAATATAACACCCTGTTACATGCATCAAGTTTACATCCCGCCACACAATCAGGAGTATTCCAATATCCCAGTTTATCGTGATAAGCGTCTTAGTTCCAACATGGAGGAATATCAATTGGCTAGTAGGGATCTCAGTCAGAGGTTTATTAACAGGGATATGATGGATTTGATATTCTGTCGGCTCAGAGTAGAGCTAATCGTCTTGTGAGGGCGACTTACTACAATATCAGAATAAAACAAAATCCATCTTCTTCTAACACAAGTGTTAGGTTTATCACCACTTATAGCAGAAATATCAATATGATTAGAAACATCATAAATAAACATTGGAACATTTTATTGGCCAATGATAAGGTGCGTAGTCTTTTGGCCCGCCGTTGTCTTTTCTCATATAAGCGTGGTAAGACCTTAGGCTCCTACTTCTCACACTTTAAACATATGGCAAGTGGGGGGACTACTCACAAACAACTGACACTTCATGGTGATGAACTCATTGGGTCGTTCCCCTGTGGCCATTGTGGTTCCTGTCAATATATGCTGAAATCCAAGGCGTTTACCAGTCGTAATACTAGTAAAGTTTTTGATATTAAGATCTTTGGAAACTGTAGTAGCGACTGGGTGGTATACCTGGCCTCTTGCTACTGTGGGGGATTCTATGTTGGACAAACTTCCAGAGCCTTAAGATTTAGAATGAACGAACATCGCAGTGATATCAAAAACCACAAGGAGACCAGTGCCCTATATCAACACACATTAAAACACTCTCAAGCGAGATTCACCTTTATGGTCATTGACCGCATTTCTGGGGACAGAACAAACAAACAAGGTTGGCATGGGCTATTGGATCGAAAGGAGAAACACTGGATTATTACACTGGGGGCTTTATTTCACCCGGGACTAAATGATCACTTGTAGGGAATATATTGAGTTAGTATTAGTACTTTCAATAATAGGACACCAAGTGGGGAATTTCTATTGGTCTCCCATTTATATTTGCTTAAGATTATGAATGTCAAAACATCCTGGTCCAATATTGAACAGGGTGTTAAGATATCAAGTCATATGGACCACGTTCTAATACTATGTTTGATATGGGCGGTGGCCAAGTGTGGTCAAGGACAAATTTTCTCTATTGTGGGAGTACGAATGGGAGGAACTCAATCTGCCAGTCAGATGACGGAGTAGTTATAATTGGTAGCAAAATGTAAGTTGGAATTAGATGTATTGTCAGTTTTTTCTTTTTCTTTTTTGGTTTGCAAGTGGTGCCATACACATATGTGTACTAGAGATATAACAGCACTTATTACTTTTTGTAAGAAATGTGCAAGCCTTTATGTTTAGGCTGTAGATTCTAGTATTGTTGATCCTTTTTCATTGTACCCCATGTCCATTACAAGTTATATTTAACCACTGACCTATATTGATATATATATGTGGATAGATACACCGTAGCTGTTAAATATATGTTCCTTAAGATATAGCATGCAGAAATTATTCCAATATCTATAATGGTTATTTATTTATTAGGCATGGGGTTGTTAATCCCAAATTGTTATTAGCACGTGGGTGTTCTATTCAATATGGGAAGATTAATTAGATCCCAAGTATGAATACATTCCAGATGGAGAAGTTAGAACATAATAATAATTAATTGTATTATTTAATATTGATCTCTTGCATTTATTGGGTGGCCCTTTATCTTGTCTTGGACAGATACATAATAGGTGTAATGTTCATGCTGGACAAGTGTGCAAGTCTTAATGTTCAGGCTGCTATTCTCATTACTGTTGATCTACTTTATGTTCTATGCTTATTATTTGCGTTGCCCACTACCAATCTCTATATATATACATTTTTATGTATACATAATTTAATTGGTCCAACATATGCTCCCTTATGACATAGTATGTCTGAGTCCTTTGAAAGTCAGTATCTGATATTTTTATCTATGGTTTCTTTAACCATGAACTGTTGTATAGCCTGTGATAGAGGCTCTTCCAGCATGACATAAGACAAACCATCTCTAAGTATGAACGTATTGTCATATGAATATACTAATAATTTGTTCTGTTTCATGTAAGTAACTTGGTGGTTATTTTTTCATGTTATGGATGGACCTCACCCGAGTATATATATCAATTTTTATTGTATATCTATATGATTTACTTTAAGTGCCCCAAAACATGTATTACAAATAATCTTTACACTTATCAGTATTCATGAGCTCAACCTTTTGATTGGCTCTTGATATGTATTTAAAGGATGATGTAAATGAACTTGATTATACTGTTTTACACTGAAGAAGGCTGTTGGCCGAAACTAGTTTGTTTTATTTATCAGTATTTAATAAATATATTGAACTCTGTGCTGCCTTGCTGGTCTACTTGGAGCTTCATATCTCCATAGCCCCATTATTAAAATTGAGAGCAGCAAAACTGTGATATGCATTTGCACTTTATGTGAATTTGATCATGTTTTTACCCATGTTTTCCAATAGTTACAGTAGGTCTTTAAGCTTTTTTGTATTTGTATTTTTATTAAAAAGTTGGGTTTGTAATATGTTATGAACACAAGTGTTACACTCATTTAGCAAAGGTATTGAACTTATTTTTCCATTATATTTTCCTGTTTTTAACATTATTTTAACTGAGTGAGGCTATACAATTTGCCTTTGGCTTACAATGCAGTTTTTATAATACCTGTAATTTCACAATTTATCCACTAGATGGAGTATCAAGTTCAATTTAAGCAAATATTCAAATTGGTAATTTTAACCATTGAGTCCTACTAAATGTGTTTTTAATAGTATTTTAACTTTATAATTTATTCGTTGTAGTCAAGTGTTTTAAGGATTTTTATTTAAATCATATTTTTATTTCTACATATTTATTCATCAAGCATTGTAACATTAAATGTGTTTTAATTGTGGCAACACAGAGATGCAACAAGAAAAGGTTTTGGTTTTAAACTAAATTAACCTTTCAATTAATTCATTAACCTAATAAATGTAATTAAGTGAATGGTATAAAAGCACTAGTAGTTTGAACAGCCCACATCTGAGGAAGTGATTTTTAAAATGAAAACATATGGTGGAGCGTTAATGTGCTGTGTTCCTGTGGAATAAAGTGAACTGAAGTGTGCTGAGCCATTCGTGGTTTTTTTCACAATTTTCGAAGCTTGCCCTGCTCAGGGCTTTATTGTTTTGCCTGAAAAGCTGCTTCGTTTTGTGGATTACAAGTTTTATTTGGAAGCTGCTGTGAATTTTGTTTTGTTTTTTCTGATTGCTTAGTAATTAACATCTAACTTGGAGGTTGTTCCTGTTATACCAGTCAGCACACTGTCAACCAAACTATACTTAAACCAATAATATCAAAGTCCACTATGAGTTCCATTGTATGTTGCTATTCTTAGGTGGGTACAGAACAAGAAAATATATTAATACAGCTGAGAAACTGATCTTGTCAGTCATTATGCTTCAAGTGTTTGAAGATAAAGCCTATCAAAGAGGAACTTATTATTCTAGTCCACTTAAACTTCATATTGTAACCTCGGGATTCCTAAAATAGGTGAACCCACAACCAAAAAGTAGAAACCTCTGCCTGTGGCAATTGAATTCTTGTGGCCTATTGACATGCCTCTATCACCAACTCTCAAAGATCCTGTATCTTTGGACAAGACCAGTTCATGTGAATGTAATCAGCTGAGGGGATTTACAGTGTCAGCATTAGTGAGATTAAGGCAGGCCCCATGAGTCCAGCTTATAAATGGGTAGTAATGCCACTGATTATATAAATGAAACAATGTGAACTGAAAGAGGGCAGGGGTATTGCAAAAGCTGTTAGTTTGAATCCATCTGAGACCATACTTAGATTGTGGAAATTCTCACCACATTTGGGGCCAGTGTGGAGAGTCTGCATGCCCTTCCTGTCGTCACTTGGGTTTCCTCCGGATGCTCCAGTTTTCTCCCATTTTCCAAAGACATGCAGTAGGTGGATTGGACCCTCTAAATTGGCCATAGGTGAGAGTGTGTGTGTGTGTGTGTGTGTGTGTGTGTGTGTGTGTGTGTGTGTGTGTGTGTGTGTGTGTGTGTGTGTGTGTGTGTGTGGTATGAATGAACTACCGTGGCAGGGATAGCCACCCAGTGTTGTAAGGCTCAAGATGATTGTTACTGTTGAAGTGACACCCCGACCCCATTCGACTTCAGAAAAAGGAGAACAAACCACCCAGTGCTCAGGATCAATATTGAGAGTGTGGAGAGGGTTAAGAGTACGAAATTCCTGGCTGTACACATATCAGAGGATCTCTTATGGTTGGGAAACACCAGCCAACTGATCAAGAAAGCACACCAATGCCTCTCCTTTTTAAGAAGGCTGAAAATAGCTAACCTTCCTCCTCAAATTCCCTCCACCTTCTATAGAGGTTCAATAGAGATCATCCTCACCTGCAACTTCACAGTGTGGTTTGGAAGCTGCACAGTTACAGAAAGGAAGGCACTACAAAGAGTGGTGAGGGTTGCAGGGAAAAGCAACAGGTTCCAGTCTTCCACTGATATAATATCTTTATTCTGCAAGAAGCATCTGAAAGGCCACCAAATAATACAGGACAACACGTATCCTGCACATGGATTGTTTAAGCATCTGGCATCGGGCAGGAGATATGGCAGCATCCACTGCAGGACTTCAAGATTCAGTAATAGTTTCTACCCTACAGTGATTAGACTTCTGAGCTCAGGCACTAGTCCCAGGGGTCTGGACACATAATAAGTAAATTTTTATTTATTTGTGCAATATATACTTACATATATTCCAAGTAAGTGCAATATGTATTTCTTATATCCATAGTCAGTATTATTTAACTCACTCAAGTGCAATATTACACAAATAACTTAGGCATTTCAACTTGTAGTGTGTTTTGTTTTATGTCAAACTGAGTAGTTAATTTAACTCAGAGGAGGGTATTCTTTTTTATATGAGTGTTGGTAAATGTCTCTGCTCTTTCTTTCATGTACTGGGAGTAGTACTGTATTTTTTAGTTATGTTTATTCCTCTATTTGTATAGGTTTATAGGTTCATAGGTAGGTACTAGGCTATCTGCCCAAGGGCATTTATAAGCCTAGCCAGAGTGTGTCAGCTTTCGCTGCCCCATTGATTAATTAACTGATCCTCTGTCAAGCAAAGCCAATGAAGTGATCCCAGGGGTGTATTTTCTGTTACCCATCCACTCATCAAGGTTTCTCTTGAAGAGTGTTAGTGAGGGGCTTTGCCTGATGTAATTTGGAATTTTGTTCCAAAGCATGGGGAGTCTCTGTGATAGGAATCAATCCCTCCAGCATGTTCTATTTATTGTTGTGGTGAGGTTTAGCTCACTAGAGCACGTGGCTCGCAGTGACTTGGATTTCTTTAGATGGAGCATGTCCATCAATTCTGAGTTGGACATGACTTTGTAAGTAAGGCAGAGATCACCTCTGAATAAGCAATAAGCCACTGAGTACAGCCGGAGTTTTTTCAGTCAGGCTGCATAGGACATATGCTTGAGGCCAGTCATCCTCTTGGTGAGGTACTTTTGTGGTCTTTCCAGCTGTTGGAAATGTCTTGTGAGGTACATCCCAAATGGGGAATTGTACTCTATGATGGGTCTAATGAGTGACGAGTAGAGGGGCACTATAACCTCTTTCTTTCTAGATGCAAACCCTTTAGTAATTAGATGGGCCACATAGAAGGATTTCCTAACAACTTTGGCAATATGATTGTCAAAGGAGAGATTACTATCTTCCTGGGTCCCCAGATCTCTTATTACCTCTTCTGTATTAAGGGGGCTTCCACCTATGTGGTAATTCATGGGCATTTTGTTTTTCCCAAATGGGATAACTTGCATTTTTTGGCATTTAGCTTGAGGCCATGACTTTGACACCAGGTGTCTGTCTCAGTAAGGCCCTTTTGGAGGATGTCCGTGTCAGCTGGAGAGTCAATTATGGCTCCCAGTTTGCAGTCATTGGCGAACTTGGTTAGCCATAGTCCTCCTGTGTTTGCCTGTAAATCTGAGAAGTATATGCCAAACAGTAGGGGGTCCCAGGGCCAAGCCTTGTGGGACACTACTTATGACTGGTTTAGAGTCGGACCTGGAGCCTGCTATTCTTACCATGTGAGCTCTGTCTATAAGCCAGTTGGCAACCCATCTCATGACGTAGGGGTTTATGTTCAGGCTGGTGAGTTTTTCTGTAATACCCCAGTGAGGAATGGTGTCGAAAACCTTGGCGAGGTCAAGGTAGGCTGTGTGAACCACCTTTCCCTCATCTATGGCCTTGGTGACTGTCTCAAAGACGTCAACCAGGTTTAGGAGGCATGATCTGCCCTTAGCAAAGCCGAACTGGGTCGGGTCAAGTGTTTGGAGGTTCCCAATGTCTTTGTTAATGAGTTCCATGATGATGCGCTCCATAGCCTTGCAGACCAGGCTAGTCAGGCTTCTGGGGCAATAGTTACCAGGGTCAGTTGTGGCCCCTCCTTTGTGGAGAGGAATAACCATTGCTGTGTGCCATTCTATGGGCATGTAGCCTGTGGAAAGGCTGAGGTTGAACAGCGTGTTTAGTTGGGGGGTTAGTTTGTTCTGTAGTTCGTGCAAGACGCAGCCTGGGACACCAACTGGTCCCACTGATGCTGTGTTTTTGGCTTTTGAAAGGGCTGTTTTCACCTGTGCATCTGTGATTTTTGGAACACTACACTGTTCTGGTATTGCTGTGGGCCTTTTGGAGGTGAGAGGGGGGTGAAGTTTGCACTGAATCTATCTGCCAGGATGTTGGCAATATCAGTAGGTTCAGTATATTTTGTGCTATTTTGCACTAGTTCAGTGCATATCTGCGAGTTGCCACTTAGATTCTTAACATAGCTAAAGAAGGCCTTGTGGTTATCTTTTGAATCCTTGGCTATTTTTCTTTCAAAGTTAACCTTTGATGATTTCATGAGGGACCTTAGTTTCTTATTGATACTGATCAGGGATGTCTTTCCTTCTTGGGATTTGCTTTTTTCTGAACTAGTTTCCTCCTTCTATTGTATAGCCTGTTTATTGCAGGGGTCCACCAAACTGGTTTCCTTCTCTTAGAGGAGTGAGTCTTGGTTTTGCTAGGGATGACACAATTCATGCATCCTTGTAGGTGCTCATAGAGTGCATTTGTAAAGGTTTCTGCATCTTGGGCAGCATTATCCTTTAGCGTGGGGGCTGTGAAACTTACCACCTCTGTCTTAAGTAAGGTGAAGTTTGCTGTAGAAAAGTTTTTTACTGTGGTTTCCTTAGTTGGGAGTGGTGGTGGGGTGTGGACATCCAGAGTGATTAGTTTATGGTCTGATCTAACCAGTGACGGGTTGACCTCCGGTGTGGAACAACTGTCGCCCATGTTGGTGATGACCAGGTCCAATATGTTTTCACCTCTGGTAGGGGAGTTTACCAGCTGATCCAGGGCATTTGAGTTGATGAATTCCAGGAAGTGCTGGGCCTGGGAATTTGTACTCGAGTAGTTTTCCCAGTGAATGGTAAGGTAATTGAAATCACCCAATATCAGGGTGTCTGGTAGGACCTACATGTTTTCCAGTCTCTCCAGAAAGGTGGAGTGGTGGTCCTGGGTCATGGAGGGTGATCTGTAGCAGGCCACAATTTGCATTGCAGATTTGCCCGATGTTAGTTGCGCATGGATGATCTCAGACGTATCATGCTGCGCCACTAACCTGGAGGTGTAGGTATCCTTGATGAATATGGATGCACCCCCTCCTTTCGTGTTTCGGTCCGTGTTCTGTGGCCAAGACGTGTGGTATGAGTTGTAGTCCAGTAGTGCTGGGGTGCTCTCTGGAGCCTTGAACCAGGTTTCAGTTACTGCACAGATGTCAACATTCTCCATACTGAAGAGTGCTTCGAGCACATGCATTTTGAGATTTAAACTCATGGCGTTGAGTAGCATAACCCTCAGTTTTTTGTTAATTGTGCTGTTTATGGAGGTGGGTTTGACTTTTGAGCCTTGCCTAAAAAAGGCACTATGGGGGCAGTATTCGAAAACCTAGGGATGACAGGTGCAAGCTGTCTCTTGCGAAGCAATGCGGCTTGTTGAGCATGTCGTCCCAGGCTGACAGACACTGGATCCCCTTTGAATGACACCAGAAGCTTAGCCAATTGTTGAAATGTATAATTTTTTTCTTTATACTGAGGTATCATTCTTGGTGAGGGCAGGATGCTACTCAGGGTCAGGGTCATACCAGCCTGGGCTGCATCATCAGAGAGCTCTTCCATGTCTCTTTTCATGTAATCCCAGGAGATGTTTCAGGTCATTCATACCAACATGAACAATGACAGAGTCATATTTGTACTTGTTCTGGAGTGACCTGAGTGCCTGTGTTATGTGGCGGATTCTGGATCCCGACAGGCAGCTAACAGTAACCTTCTGCTTGTCCAGCATAGTGAGTGGAACAGCAGTGTGCCTGACTACAGAGTCACCAATTACTAGTGGGTTAGGTATGTTATTTCGCCTTAAGGGCTGTGATTGTGCGGCACACTGATTTTGTGTTTTATGTGTTGTCTGGTTTGTGATGGGAAGTGCAGGTTGTTTGGGTGTCTGCCTTGGAGGTCTCTGATGCTTTTGCAGGTTTTTATTTAGAGCCTCCAAGTATGATTTTGTGTATTTATGTGTATTTTTTGCCAGTGCTGTTTTAGTAGGTCTGTGTGTGTCTGGAGGTGTGGTGCAAGTGTTAACCTCCTCCTCTTGACTGTCTGTTCCAGTCTTGGGTGGAGACAGCTTAGCTTCCAGTTTGGCTGTATAATTGCATCTCTCGCATATGTTAGTGTTTTGTGGTAGGAGGAGAGGGTTGTCTGTGTACATGAGGCAGTTGTAACATTGCCTCAGGATACCCAGATTCACCAGGTGGACTGGAGAGTGCACCTGAAGTTGTCCTTTGATCATACCTGAATAGTAGGTTGAGCTGCTTAGTCGCTTGGTTGGTGAGGGGTGAATAAAGAGCCTTGCCCTGCTGGGCAATCAGTGTCAGGGTATATTAGTGCTTGCTATTAGGTCTGAGCAAGTGGTGTGCTATAAGATGCTTTTTGAGTGCTTAGGGTGAGAGTTAGACTAGTTTCAAGGGAAAAACTAAAGAGGAGACTTAGTGGAGCTGGGAATAATTTAACCGTAGCTAACCGGCACTGCCTGGTGCATAAAACCGTGCACACGTGGTTTTTATATTTAAACAAAAAACTTTTTAAAAGTGCAGGAAGTTAAATAAGTACAATATGTGAAAAAAACAAGCTTTTAAATCACAATAAACACTGGAAAATCTGCGTTTAGGCAGAAAGCAGTTAAGTACAGCAAGAAAGTACAGAAAACTGATACTTAATCACTCCAAAGTCTCTCTTCTAAGCTAGAATGCTTGTATCAGTTTAAGGCTTTCTAGTGCTACCCAGTAGGTTAGTTACAGGAAAGATGGGAAACAAGCGCAGATGTGGCCTTTTAAACCAGAAATTTGAAAGAGACGGACAAACTGTCCAAATGGTCAATAAACTACAATTTCTAGGCCAGGAACCACTCCTCTTGTGGTAGATAGGCTACCTAATGCTTAGCACTCCCACTGATAAGCTAGAAGGCTTCCCTGCAACACAGAAAGGCTTGAGGGGCTCAGACGCTTACAGAGTCCTGGATACAGCAAATCTGTACCTGGACTAGACTAGTTACAGTAAAGGTGGGGAACAAATACAGACATAGGCTTTTAAGCAAGCAAGTTTAAAGAGATGGACAACTGCCCAAATGGCCAAATAAACTACGATTTCTGGGCCAAAACTCACTCTTCCCATGGAGGATAGTCTACTTGGTGCTTACTACTCCCACTGATAAGCTAGAAGGCTTCTCTCCATCACAGAAAGGCTTGGAGGGCTCAGAAGCTTACTAACAATCCTGGATAAAGCAGCTCTGTAACTGGACTAGGCTAGTTACAGGAAAGGAGGGAAACAGGCACAAGTGCGGCTTTCAAACCAGAAAGTTAAAAGAGATGGAAAAAAACTGCTCAAACAGCCAGTAGCTACAATTTCTGAGCCAGGGACCACTCCTCTTGTGGTAGATAGGCTACCTGAAGCTTACCGCTCCCACTGATAAGCTAGAAGGCTTCCCTCCAACACAGAAAGGCTTGGGGGCTCAGAAGCTTACAAAGAGTCCTGGATACAGCAAATCTGTACCTGGACTAGACTAGTAACAGGAAAGGCAGGAAACAAGTGCAAACACAGGCTTTTAAATCAGAAGGTTGAAAGAGATGGAAAAGCTTCCCAAACAGCCAATAAACTATAATTTTTGGGCCAGAAACTACTCCTCCTGTGGTAGATAGGTTACCTAGTGCTTACCACTCCCACTGATAAGCTAGAAGTTTTCTCTCCAACACAGAAGGGCTTGGGGGGGGCTCAGAAGCTTACCAACAGTCCTGGATACAGCAAATCTGTACCTGGACTATACTAGTTATAGGAAAGGCAGGGACCAAACACAAAATTGGCTTTTAACCAGAAAGTAGAAAGGGATGAAAAAACTGCCCAAATGGCCAATGAACTACAATTTCAGGGCCAAAACCCACTCTTCCCATGGTAGATAGGCTATCTAGTGCTTACCACTTCCACTAATAAGCTAGAAGGCTTCCTTCCAACACAAAAAGGCTTGGAGGGCTCAGAAGCTTACCAACGGTCCTGGAAACAGCAAGTCTGTGTCTGGACTTGACTAGTTAATGGAAAGGCAGGAAATAAGCTTAGAATTTTTTTTGTTACAGAAAAGCAGCTAAACAGCAGTAAATACAATTCAAATTGTAGTGCAGGCCAGCACACCTGAGTGTGTAGCAACACTACGGCAAATACAGTTCAGATAAATGCAATTAAATTAACAAATGACTAAAAAACAAGTGCAGAAAGGAGTAAATTAGAAGGCTGCTAACAAGCAGTAATAAGTGCAGAGTAAGAGTGACTGAACTGATAGCACGCAGAAGAGCAACTAAGACAGTTACAGCAAGAGCAGCTGAATAAAAAAAAAATATATATATATATATATATATATATATATATATATATATATATAGATTAGTACTAAGCTAACTGCGAGCAATTTTAAGCCTAGGTGATTATCCTTTGTGAGACTCAAACCCTGCACCTTGTGTTTGTAAGGCAAATACCTTAACCATTAGGCCACCCTCCCAACCCAAATATATATATATTTTTTTTTTTAGGGAGGGAACACAGCAGGATTAAAATGCTACAGGGGTTGTCCTCCCCAAATGCTCTCTTTGTACACAGTAGGAGTGCCTGAAATCAGAATATGATCTCACTGCACTCAAATGAGTGAGCAAATGAGATGGGCCCAGAAGGAGTATCCAAATACAAATCTACAAGAGGGGCGGGCAATTTCAGAGCCACCAACATTAACACCAAAACAAGAACAGGGAGGGTGGGTAGGGAACTAACTGTAGACAGACAGACACCACTTCGGTCGAGTTAATATTCAGTGAAAAACACAAAAAAATAAATTAAATACAGTACTATATGCAAAAGTGCAGATAAAAGTGTACTTAAATTCACTTATATGTCCAGCTGATTTCAGGTAGATGTTAGGTGGCCAACACTCTGATATTAAGCAGAGATAACTCAAAATGTACCACTTATATAAGGCAAGACAGAATGTCAGTGATGAGCTGAAACTACCCCCACTGCTATCAATGGCTACACATAAATTCTAAAAAGTACTCTGTAGAGAGACAGCCACAACTTCAGTTGAGTTAATATTCAGTGAAAAACACAAATAAATAAATTAAATACAGTACTATATGCAAAAGAGCAGATAAAAGTGTACTTAAATTCACTTATACGTCCAGCGGGTTTCAGGTAGATGTTATCCAGCCAAAGCTCTGATATTAAGCAGAGATAACTCAAAATGTAACACTTATATAAGGCAAGACAGAATGTCAGTGATGGGCTGAAACTACCCCAATGTAATTAATGGCTAAACAGAAATTATCAAAAGTACTCTGTAGAGAGACAGCCACAACTTCAGTTGAGTTAATATTTAGTGAAAAACACAAATAAATAAATTAAATACAGTACTATATGCAAAAGAGCAGATAAAAGTGTACTTAAATTCACTTATATGTCCAGCTGATTTCAGGTAGATCTTAGCCGGCCAAAGCTCTGATATTAAGCAGAGATAACTCAAAATGTACCACTTATATAAGGCAAGACAGAATGTCAGTAAGGAGCTGAAATTACCCCCCACTGCTATCAATGGCTACACAGAAATTCCAAAAAGTACTCTGTAGAAAGACAGCCACAACTTCAGTTGAGTTAATATTCAGTGAAAAACACAAATAAATAAATTAATTACAGTACTACATGCAAAAGAGCAGATAAACGTGTACTTAAATTCACTTATACATCCAGCTGGTTTCAGGTGGATGTTGGCCGACCAAAGCTCTGATATTAAGCAGAGATAACTCAAAATGTACCACTTATATAAGGCAAGACAGAATGTCAGTGATGAGATGAAACTACCCCCACTGCTATCAATGGCTACACAGAAATTCTAAAAAGTACTCTGTAGAGAGACAGCCACAACTTCATTTGAGTTAATATTCAGTGAAAAACAAAAATAAATAAATTAAATACAGTACTATATGTGAAATAGCAGATAAAAGTGTACTTGAATTCACTTATACGTCCAGCTAGTTTCAGGTAGATTTAAGCCGGCCAAAGCTCTGATATTAAGCAGAGATAACTTAAAATGTACCACTTATATAAAGCAAGACAGAATGTCAGTGATGAGCTGAAACTACCCCCACTGCTATCAATGGCTACACAGAAATTCTAAAAAGTACTCTGTAGAGAGACAGCCACAACTTCAGTTGAGTTAATATTCAGTGATAAACACAAATAAATTAAATGCAGTACTATATGCAAAAGAGCAGATAAAAGTGTACTTAAATTTATTTATACGTCCAGCTGATTTCAGGTAGATGTTAGCCGGCCAAAGCTCTGATATTTGTTGTTTCACTTTCCTTTGTAATCTCAAGAATTGAGCTGATATATGAAATTTCATTTAGGCTACACATGTGTAGTTCTAAATGACAATAAAGTTTACTTTGACTTTGGTGTGCAAAATGGGAAAAGGGGGTTGTGGATGGATGGATTAATGGATTTGGGACCACTTCCCCACAAACGTTTTAATATTTTCCTTTTGTGCTTGGTCCAGATTTTTGTAGAAATGGCTAATCGTCAAATTACCCATTTACATTTTGACTTTATGTTGTTTGATAGCTGCTAAACTATCATCTGGTTGAATAACATTATGTAACCTAAAGTCTCCGAATATGTGCTGTAATTGAAAGTATTGCCACCATAAAAGTTCAATATTCTTAACGTGTTTTCACAAGTCTGTAAAATCTTTTATCTTCCTGTTATCAAGGTCTGAAATGACATTCAGAAAAAGAAAAACCTGAACTAGACCATTTGATCCAATAGTTGGTCTCACTATTAACTGAGAGCTGCAGTGCTTCATAACCTTTTCCATAGGGAATCGTTATGGAATCCCCATCCAAATACTTGTGTATCACCTAATATTCTCATCACTCTGTGTCTTGCATTTTCCCTGTGTGGTTGCTACAGTTTAAAGCTTTTCTTTTATTTTTCTTTTTTTTTTTTGTGATTAAAACCTAAGTGCTGTAGCGCTTTGTTGCAGAGTATAAAATGTAGACTACTTACTATATTTGTAGCAAGGAATTAGTTACAGTTACACATAAATTTTTTTTTTTCTTAAAGTAAAAACTGAGTGCTGTATCACTCCATGTGTTGTATAAACTACTTCTTTTTTTTTTCTTTTCTCTTGAAGAGCTGAGGGAGTGGGGCATTATTTCATCAGACCAGGACAAGGCAGTGGTCAAGCCAGCTACACCTCTGATCATGCACTTACTAATAGTAGTAGCCTGGGACAAAATGCTTCCTGAAACCACCTGGGACAAAGGGTTCTGATAAACTAATTTACATTTAAATATGAAGATAACAGGGAGAGCTTATGAATGAAGCAAGTGCCATAGAAACTTCCAGGAGATTGAATCAGAAGCTTTTTTAAAATAATAAAAATACCTGCAACATTGATTTTGTGATGCCAAAACTGCAATTGCATTTTCAACTGTGTTCTTACTAGCCTATGTTTAATGAAACCTTGTTGACACTGGAAAATTAACTTGATAAGATGGGTATCAACCTGTTAGCTAGGGCTTTAACATAATTTTTTGTCTTTTAATGCAATACAGAGATAGGACAATAACTGCTAGGGAGGGTTTTATCCTAATAGAATTTGGGGAACATAAGGGTTTTGGCACCAAATCATCCAGGGGAAAATTCCCATAAGATCTCACATTCTTCATAGAATGCTTTCAGTTGCTAGATTGGTATTTATCTGAAGGCCTTATAAAAACAGTGTCTTAATTTATTCAGACCAGGGACTTTTCCAGAACACAAATTCTCAATTGTCCCAATGATTTCCAAAACAAATGTTTGTTTTTTTTTCCAAGGCATGAACTTTTTCTTGGGCAAGGATAGTCAGATTTAAAGTAAGCAGAAAATGTGTCACAGTTTGAAGGTTGCATTGAACTCCAGCCTGTTGAGGGTGAGTAAATGTGTTTAACATGATGCTATTCATTTCAAAGGGGTCAATATTCAAATCATCACTGCTCTTTAGCAAAGTTATGTTTAGCTCCTTGTATCTTTCTGCTATTATTTTTACAATTAGTTTTTTGTGAAGCAAGCTCTTGTACCCAGTAGAATGTTTTATATCCATCCCACTTATCTTGAGTGGCTTGGTAATGTCAATTTCTTAACATTTTTTTTTCAGATTTCTGTCAGACTGCCATTGACTTGTCAGTGCACCAGTGTTTTTGAATTCAATTTCTAGGTGCTTCACATTATGTTCCTGCATCTCTGGTTCTTTCCTTTTGTTAATCCTCTCCATATTTAAGTATTTAGTTTCTTATCTCCCTTTTAAACCCATGCCAGTGGGCCCAAAACATAGCTTCCATATTATTGCATCTATTCCATTGTGTCTCTATCCATTGTTTAAGTTTTTATTTAGACTGGGGGAATTTAAGAAGAAGTTGGTCCAGTTTCTATGCAAGGTTTTTGGGATATGTGGCATTTAGACTTAGTGTTAATGTTAAGGCACCATGGTCGGACCAAAGTGTTGGCCTCAACACACAGCTGTGTGCTACTCTTGGATTAGAGACTGCATTATGTATGTTTCTAAGTAGTTTCAAGTAGTTGCTACGTTAGCACATATTTTCTTCCTATACACATATCCACCATAGCACAGCTTATCTTCCCAATATACTGTATCTTCTGTGTCTGCTGACTAAATTAGGTCACTATATCAGCTGTGCCCTTGTTAATTCAACCCAACGATCAAACATGAAAGCCCAGCCCAGCTGTATCCTTTCTGCTGTCATTTTATTCGCTAGTTTGAGGCAATGTAGGAACTGCCTAATTCTCACCAACAGTAAACTACAGCTAGATCAATGTGATTTGTAAGAGGTGTAATCATCTACATTACCTGGAGGCCACAGTTTCACTTCTACAGATGGGTGGTAAGCTACACATAAACTTTAATATAGCTCCCCAATATTACACTAAACCAACATATGCTGAGACTGTAAAAAAGCACTCTGCATGCCTCCAAGAATCGGGACTAAAAGGCTTGGAGGCAATCCATTAACATAACACTACCATCCTCCATAAACTCAGTGAGACACATGGCTGCAGACTACAACCCTTCCTTTGCCACTAATTCTGCATATCCAAGTAATAAATGTCCTGTTAATTGGCAACTACATCATCAGATACACTAACTCTTCACTTAGTATGCTGGACAAAGGCAAGGAGACAGTTATCTGCCTTCCCAATCCCAGTAAACATGAAATAAGCAGGGACCTGGAGCCCTTAAAATTGGATAAATATGGCTTTGTTCTGGTGGTGGCAAATGTAGGTGTGAATCTCCTGAGGTGGTCAACCTAGAAGGACATGAAGAGAGACATACTGGGGTCCTAATGGAGAGATGAAAAGTCAGCAAGCAAAGGAGAGGAGTATTGCTGAAGTTGAATTCATGAATTCATCCTCAAGTCTTGGTGAGTACCTTTGTGAGGTGGACCCTGTTTTTCACAAAATCTCACCAAGGCGATACTGATGTATAGACTGTACTTATATAGCATACATCATGGACATAAGTAAGTCAAAAACAAAAAAATATAGCTGGGTGCACAAGACCCTGGACAAAAAAAGTGTCCAATCCTGTAGGTGCACTGGTGCCAGGAATGGAAAAAATGACAGTGTAGAATCCTCAAAATATGGAAACATTCCTACAATGGGGCCAGGCCAGGCCCAGGGGGAGGATGGTCTCCCTGTTGTATTAGGAAGTAGTAGTCCACAAAAATCACAAAAAATGATAGGCCAAAGAAGAGCCATAAAGATGATAGAGTGGACTTTTGAGGATAAGAAAGAAATTATGTATTGTTACTATTATGTAAAAAGCCCAGAATTTCCAGACACAAGAGACACAAAAGGATTAAGAGAGAAATTAGAGGAAAGAAAAATAGTTCTGCAGGAAAAACTGTCAGAATAAAAATTTGTGTTCATTAATACAACAGATTTTTTGAAATAACAGTATAAAGATCAAGAAACTTTGATCTGTTTGGAAAAAGAAGCACCAGAGGAAGTGCGAAAATATAAACAACTAAACCTAGAGATATTTGAAAAATATAAAAAAGAAATATGGACATGGGAAAGAGAGAGATTTGACAGGGTGCAATATTTATGCAAAGGAGAAAGCCAAGTTAACTAAAATAGAGAAGGCAGCCCCAAAGATATTCAAAGAGAAATACAGGCAAAGGCATCCGAATATGGAAAACTTCACAATAGAAAATGTAATATCACAATGATGGAATGTGGAAAAGAAGATTAGTAAAGCAAAAGTTAAAGAAATAGAAGCTGAAGTTATGGAGTGCCTGCACAGTGAAGGATTTAATGTAGAAGGTCTAACACAGACTACATTACAGCATGATTGAGTGAGTCCCCAGAATAAGGAAAAGCAAGAAGATCAGGAGACATGTGAAGAAGAACTATAGGCATGAGAAAGAAAAGGAGATTTAATATGGTGTAATACTTATGTAAAGGAAAAAGCAAAATTAAGCAATACAAAAAGAGCAGCACCAAAGATATTTGAAGAGAAATACAGGCAAAGGAATCCGGATATGGCAAACTTTACAATACAAAAAATAAGAATACATATACCCATGAATTACCACATTGGATGGCAGTACACTAAACACCGAAAGTGTGATAAGAGACTTGGGGACACAGGTGGACAGTGGTCTCACCTTCGATCACCACAAAAGTCAGGAAATCCTTCTATGTGGCACACCTCAGCACTAAGGGCTTTTCATCCAGAAAGAAGGAGGTCATTGTCTCACTGTACTCATCCCTCATTAGACCCATTATAGAAGACAATGCTCCATTTGGTATGTACCTCTCAAGACATCTGCAACAACTGGAAAAGTCACAGAAATGCCTCACTAAAAGAATCACAGGCCTAAAACAGATGTCCTATGCTGACAGTCTAAAAAAACTCCACCTATTCTCTGTCACATATCATCTACTCAGAGGCAATCTCTGCTTAACATGCAAGGCCATGTCAAACTTAGAGCTGTTGGACATGCTACACTTAAAGAAATCCCAATGCCTCAGAGACACATGCTCCAGGGATCTAAACCTTGTCATCACAATGAACAAAACATGCTGGAGGGATAGTTTCCTGACCCAGAGACTCCCCAGACTCTGGAATAGACTGCCCATACATGTCAAGCAGATCACCTCTTTGTTCCTCTTCAAAAGGAACCTTGACAATTGGATGGGAGATAGGAAATTCACCCCAGGGATCATGTCAGACACCCTGCTAGACAGGGGTCCAGGGAAGTAAGTACTATGGGAAGAAATAGGCAGGGAATTGTTATGGCTAGGCTTGTACAGGCCCTAGGGCTGATAGCCTAGTACCAGCCTCTGAACCTATGAGCCTATGAACTAAGAGGAAAAGTAGAAAAAGAGACTATTAATGGAGAAGACAAAGAAGTAGAAATTGAAGTTACGGAGCACCTGCAAAGAGAAGGATTCAGTGTAGAAAATCAAATACAGAAAGCACCACAACAGGATAAAGCAATGGATAGCCAAATTAAGGGGAAACCAGTGGAACAGGAAGCAATTGGTCATGTGCCATATCAAGATATTTTTGAGCCTTCCACAGAAAACCAGTATAAACATTCACTTGAAGCTAGACAGCAAGGGAAGGAACAGGAAACTGTGGTAACTCTGATGCAGTCAGTGTTGAGGAATGATAGACCAGTGAGTTCCTATATAACATAGCAACAGATGGCACAGGATGAAATTGAAGAGAAGGTGCCACAGGAAGATGCTATAAAACTTTCTATAGAATGCCCGCCGGAAACAGAAAACAAGGGATATGCCCTCAGTTTGGAAGAAAATGAGCTAAGACAAGAGTTGTTGATTTAATGGACATGGCTAGATATATTAAGATCAATGAGAGAAATAGACTGCAGAAGGTCAATAAAACCCAAAAAGTAAGAAGTCTGATAAAACAAATGAATGCAGTAATTAGGACTGTCCATAGAGATCCATGTGATATAACAGAAGTAAACAGGATATATTACTGTGCTGCTAAATTAATAACTGATAAAGTTCTACCACAAGATCACAGGGTATTGAGGGAAAGAAAGGGGAGAAATCAAATACCATCATGGAAGTATCAAATAGAAAAAACTATAAACCAATTAAAACAAGAAGTGTCACTGTTAGAAAATTATAGAAGAGGGAATAGATCAACAAAAATACTAAGAAAGATGTGATTAAAGCAATGCACAGTGCTAGAACAGACCAGGATCTGTCATGCACTATCACAAATAACAAACTAAAAATTTCAGCACAGGCGGAGAAACTTAGAAGATACACAGATAAATATAAGGGAAAAGTACAAAATAAGCAATTTATTGATAACCCCAAAAAAATTTTATAGAGAATTGGGAAATAAGGTAAAAGGAATTGAAAGACAGACAAAAAAAGAAGAAATAGATACATTTTGGAGAAGTATCTATGAAGATCTTGTGGAACATAACAAAGATGCTAAATTGATAGAAGAAGTAAAAGAAAGAATAAGAAGTTTAAAGGTACAGGATATAAAATGGGATGCAGTTACAGTCAGAGAGACTGAGACAAAGTTAAAAAAAGCCTCTAACTGGAAAACCCCAGGCCCAGATGCAGTACCTAACTTTTGGTTGAAAGTATTAACATCTTTGCACGAGGAATTAGCCATGAGTAAGAACTATTTATATGCGCACCCTGAACAGACACCACACTGGCTAACAACAGGCAAAACAATGCTCTTACTTAAGACTGAACTTGCAAGCTACCCTAAAAATTATAGACCAATAACTTGCCTTCCAACAACATATAAACTATACATGGGAATTGACGCCGACAGAGTTTATAGTCATTTAAAAGAATACTCAATTATGGCAGTAGAACAAAAGGACAATAAAAGCAAGTCATATGGAACTAAGGATCATTTGTTGTTAAATAAAGTTATAGTGGAGAACTGTAAAAAGGGGAAGAATCTAAGTATGGCATGGATTGACTACAAAAAAAGCATTTGATAGTATCCCACATTCATGGATAAAAGAGTGCTTAAAAATGTATAAGATACACCCTACACTGATTGATTACATTACAGTAACCATGAAATAATGGCAGACCACTTTGCAATTAAGCCATGATAAAGGACGGATTATTATCCCAGGGATAAAAATTCAAAGGGGGATATTCCGGGGTAACTTTCTGTCACTATTGCTATTCTGCCTTGCCATTAACCCATTAAGCTGTTTACTTAACAGCTTAGGCCATGGCTTCAATTTGGCTCATAGAAAACAACAAAGTTTAATGACTTCTCATCTTCTTTTTGTCAGTGATTTAAAACTGTATAGCTCATCAGATGAAGAATTCAAAGCACAGCTGCAGGTTGTTAAAACTTTTTCAGATGATATTAGAATGCCATTTGGTCTTGATAAATGTGCAAAAGCAACCTTTAAAGCAGGAAAACTACAGCAGCTGGAAAACATCAGTTTGGGACAAGAGTGTGATATAAAAGAACTTAAGCAAGAGGGAGTGTATAAATACTTGGGAACTGATGAAGGATCAGCAATAAAACATGAACAAATGTGAATAAAACTCAGTAAGGAATACTTTAGAAGACTTAAATTAATCCTAAGAACAGCATTGACATCTAGGAACAAGATCCAAGCTATAAATCAATTTGCTCTTCCTGTCCTAACTTATAGTTTTGGAGTGATCGGCTGGCCCCAAAAAGTGTTGGATAGATTAGATATTAAAACAAAAAGGATGCCTCATGCTCACCAAATGATTTATAAAAATCACTGTATACCAAGAAATTGATTACATGTATAGATCTGCAATTGTGGGACTGCACACATATCTACTGACTTCACAAGATCCAAATGTAGTGAAAGTTTTGAAACATGAGGAGAATAAATTTAAGATGACTTATCTGCTTAATTTAGCAGAAGCATATCGGCGTCAAGCAGGAATGGAAATCAAACCAGAAGGAGATAAAAAACAGGCAGCAACTGAATGTCCCAAAAAACAAAATAAAGAATATAAGGTGAAGGGCCAGATGAGAAGGCAAGAAATGTGGAAAAAGCATAAATATAGTTGCAAGTATAGAAAACTTCTGAAAGAACCTCATGTTGATCAGGAAAGAATGCAACAAATGTTAAGGAGAGGTGAATTCAAACCAAGAAATGAAAGGTTAATATTGGCAGCCCAAGACAATGGGCTATATACATGCTGGTTTACAAAATCCATTGAACATGTGGGAGAAACAGACAAATGTAGGTTTTGTAAAACCAAATTTAAAACAGTCACACACCTTGTTGCTGGTTGTGACACACTAATCGCAGAAGGACTATCTACGGAAAGGCATAATAATGTGGCAAGACTGTTGCACTGGGGATTGTGCAAACATTATGGTATCAAAGTGTCTGAAAAACACTGGAAACATGAGCCACAAAGCATCATAGAAAATGATGAAGTTTATATCACATGGGATCACTGATTACCAACAGTCCAAAAGATAGATGCTAGAAAATTGGATATAGTGGTCCAAGAAAAGAAGACAAAAGTAACAGTGATCATTGAAATTACCACACTCAGTGACTACAGTGTCTTGTGTACAGAGAGACACAAAGTCATAAAATACCAGGATCTGCAGGTAGAAATGAGAACAATGTGGAAGAAAGATACCCAGACAGTTCCAATAGTAGTAGGAGCAACGGGTCTTATAAAAAGAATCTACAATCGTATTTAAATATGTTACCAGTCCATGTAACTCCATACAAATTGCAGAAGGAGTCATTACTGGGCACATTGTAGGTGCTGCAAAGAGCACTTTTGGCTGATATCAAAGACTGAAACAATACTAATTTCATGAACTTTAATTGCTCTTTGATTTAGGAATGGGGTCCATTCCCATTATGGTATTAGAAAACCAAAAGATTTGGAGAAATTAGGAAAAAAGAGTATGTCTTGAGAAATGTGGAAAAGCAACCTTTAAAGCAGGAAAGCTGCAGCACTAAGAAAACATCAGTTTGGGACAAGAATGTGATAAAAACAGAACTTGAGCAAGAGAGAGTGTATATATTTGGGAATTAATCAAGGATCAACAAAAAAATGAACAAATGCGAATAAAACTCAGTAAGGGATATTTTAGAAGACTTAAATTAATTCTGAAAACAGCATTGATGTCTAGGAACAAAATTTAAGCTATAAACCAATTTGCTCTTCCTGTCCTAACTTACAGTTTTGGAGTGATTGACTGGCCCCAAAAGGTGTTGGATAAATTAGACAGGAAAACAAGAAGGATGCTTCATGCTCATCAAATGATTTATAAACATCACTGCATACCAATATTATATATTCCCTGTTCCAAAGGTGGTATAGGCCTCCTTGAAACTGATTACATGTACTGATCCTGAATTGTGGGACTGCATACATATCTGCTGACCTCACAATACTCAAACATAGTGAACGTTTTCAAACATGAGGAGAATAAATCTAAGATGACTTCTCTTTTTAATCTAGTAGAAGTATATTGACATCAAGTGGGAATGGAAATCATACCAGAAGTAGATAAAAATCAGGCAGGAACTAAATGTGCCAAAAAACAAAAGAAAGAATATAAGGTGAGGGATCAGATGAGAAGGCAAGACATGTGGAAAATGTTTACTTGCAAGTATAGAAACCCCCTGGAAGAAACTCATGTTAATCAGGGTTGAACACAGGAATAGTTAAGGAGAGGCTAATTCAAACCAAAAGATGAAAGGTTAATATTGGTGGCCCAGGATAGTTGGTTTACAAAGTTTATTGAACACATGGAAGTAACAGACAAATATAGGCTTTCTAAATCAGAATTGGAAACAGTTGCACAACTTGGTGATTGTGATATATTAATGTCAGAAGTGCTGTATACTGAAAGTCATAATAATGTGGCAACAAGACTGTTGCACTGGAGATTTTGCAAACATTATAGTATTGCAGTAGCTGAAAAACACTGGAAACATGAGACAAAGCATCATAGAAAATAATGAAGTCTACATCACATGGGATCACCCATTACTAACAGTTCAAAAGATAGAAGTGAGAAAACCAGACATAGTGGTCCATGAAAAGAAGACAAAAGTAGCATTGATCATTGAAATTGCTACACCCAGTGACTACAGTGTCTTGTATACAGAGAGACACCAAGTCAAAAACTATCAGGATTTGCAGGCAGAATTGAGAGCAATGTGGAGGAAAGATACCCAGACAGTTCCATTAGTAGTAGGAGTAATAGGTGTTATAAAAAAGAATCTACAATCATATTTAGATATGTTACCAATACATTTAACTCCATATGAATTGCAGAAGGAATCATTACTGGGCACATTGCGGGTGCTGTGAAGAGCACTTCTAGATGACATCAAAGATTGAAATAATACTAATTTCATGAACTTTAATCATATTTTGATGTAGGAATGGAATCCATTCCCATCATGGTATTAGAAACCCAGAAGATTTGGAGAAATTAAAAAAAAGAGTTTACTTTGCATGCGTCAAATACAAGTAAGGGTCTGCCTGTGAATGGGATCCTTGTTTCACTCTGATGAAGCTCAAATATAAAAAGGAGATAATTGACTCTAACAATTAACTAAATAGCTGGTAGCATTCTATGGGGATCCTGTATGTGTCAGCTTAGGGTGAGATCATAGATAGCCTAACTTGCTTCACCAAAGATGGCCCACAACTTTTGTGCCATGGTTTCCCCATACAGGCCAACCAATGTACCTTTTGCTCCAAAAGTGACTTTTTTTTTAGACAATGTCCATCTTTTAGACATTCCATCCTAACAAAAAGGCTATCTGTAAACTCTAACCTACACTACATCAAGGTTGTTCTGTCCAGTGCTAGAAGTCTTAAGAATACATTGCCAGATCTTGAGACTGTCCTACAACTTAAACACATCCATACCTGTGCTTTAAGAGAGACGAGGTTTCATTGTAAAGACAATGCTATGTCCTTAATGAGTTTCAGCATCTATCATGCATCTATCATGTATTCAGACTTGCAACAAACTATGAGGGGAATATCAGTATTTGTCAGAGAAATTATTATTTGTAGATATGTTCCCCATAATTCGCAGACAGAACTTAATGAATCTCAAAATACCCTAAAAAAGAAAAATAATCAATGTGTGGCCTACCATAGGTCATCTTACATGCCCTGGAGTACCATGAAAGATTTCAAAATGTACATATTGAAAGCCCCATAAATAAAAACACTTTGCTGGTGGTTGATTTTAACTACCTGTTGAATAACTTGAGGACATATTCTACTGAGATTATGTATGCCCAAAGATTTTTAGACTTTGTAAGTGCTAGTTCCCTTGTATAAATAGTTAATCAGCTAACCGGGGGTGGGGGGGGGGTCAAACCTGGACTTCTTCCATAGTATCCTCATCCCTCATCAGATCTGATCACAAATCAGAATTCATTAAATTTACAGCATCTAAAGCCATCACAATGAATACCTGAATTCAAGGACTTTAAAAATGAAACAATCTATTAAAAATATACGAGATCCAACAATTCGAGTACAAGACTTAATGTAAGCACAACTATCAGAGAAGCCAAAGATGTCTATGGTCATTTAACAAACAACATAAATCCAATGTCCTAATCAGAACTAAACATATTATGAATGCAAAAATAAACCACCACGATGCAATAACAGTATTACTAAGCGCTAAAACAAAAGAATAATGATAGTTAAAATCTATATAACACCGAATTCTACCTACATTAAAAGTATCAAAAAGATCAGTGAAAATATGTAAGCTGCTGTAAGGAAGATCAAAGCAAAACACAAATTAAAATTAGAATCCAAAGCCTAGGATAATCATAAATCCTTCTTTAGGTATCCCAGATAATTAAGAAATAGTACACAGCAATATTCTGAATTAATTCATAAGGGTATTATCCACTCTGACCCTAAATATGTTGTTAACACACTTGTCGATAAGTTTAGTGTCAACTTCACGCCAGAAACTGTAATTGAAGTTCTACAAATTTCTGAGCATCTCTCCCAAGATTAATATATAACATGTCTTAATTGCATTCCATAAAGCTAAAAAAATACAGTCTCTTTTGTCCCCAGCAATACACATGGTTGCTTAATCAACATACCACGCATACTCTCTCTGAACACCTCCTAAAACTGTTCCATCAAAAACTTAAACATAAAACATAAACATAGACACATGGTATATTCCTGAGAAATGGAAAAATATATCATTATTCCACTGCATAAAGGGCCCCCACCTCAAACTCCAGGAACTATAAGCCTGTTAGTCTAACAAGCCTTATTTGCAAATTCATGGGATGCATTACGTCAGATTTTATAGCAGCCATACAATTTATGCAGTCTAGCTAGGCCTGCACAAAACCTTTGATCTTACTCTACATGCTGGAATTGTAAACAAGCTTGAAGGCCTCTTTCATAAGATGAATATCAAATTTGGCTGACATATAACACCTATATAGTTAACATAGAAGGTATCAACTCAAAAATCAAAAAGGTGACTAGCTGCATTTCTCAGGGTTCTTTACTGGGACCCCTTCAGTTTTAGGAGGTGCTCAGAGAGAGCATGTTTGGTGCTTAGATCACAAAACCACTAACTTCAGCATATGGCTAACTTAATTTGCTGATAACTGCATGTGTTTGCCATGCTAGAGGCAGGAGGTAACCTATGAAGGTGGGTATTGGCAGGATGATTACAATCCATGGACTGATTCTGCCCTGTAGAGTCTATAAATCTATAAAAACTGTGTACATGTCTGTCAGAGATGGCATTACTATAATTCCACTTAGTAAGGAGAATTCTGGCTTCTGATTTTTTGTCTTTTTCTTTTCTGCATACTAAATTGCAAACTCAGTTTGACTTTGATGCACTGCGTTTGTTAAATGGTTACTAAAGAACTATACCTGTAAGAATTTGACCATTGTAGTTCAGGTGATAACAGTACAGCTCAACGGTATGTCAGATTATGACATAAATTGTACTTTTTGACTTGTTTTCCTTATGAAACATCTGCCACATTATGTAGTATGTTTGAGCTCTATTTCTAGTTTTCAGCTAATTAAAATCCCAGACAACACTTAATACCCTAGTTCTCTCTAAAATACATTTCTGACCACTAGTGGTGGAAATCTAAAAAAAATACTCCCATAACTCCTTTCAAGTGACTAATTTGGGTTTAGAAGATGTGTGAAGCAGTACTAGAAATGGAAGTACAGGACATGCCACTTGGACAGTCTAATCAGTCTGTCAGCATGACCACTGCACAGTGTTATTTTATTTCACATCAGTACAGTATCGTATTTTAGTAACATACCCCCTGCAGTAAGCTTTCCAGCTCCAACATGCACACAGGCTGCAGCTGTTTATGAGTTTGCATTTTACTTTTCCAGTGAACAGACTAAAACAGTTTAAGATATACATATATATATATATATATATATATATATATATATATATATATATATATATGTGTGTGTGTGTGTGTGTGTGTGTGTGTGTGTGTGTGTGTGTGTGTGTGTGTGTGTGCGTGTGTGTATTCATGTATTTTTTTCATCTGCTTTTTAAATACTCTCATACAGGCATGGTATGATGAATATATGACGTTTACAAAGTGCATCTGTATATGGCTGTTATAAAAAAGCATGCAAATACACTGTCACAGATTTTAATCCAGCAAAAGATGAAATAATTAATCCTGTCTCGCTCCATTCTCAGTTGGAAAGGATTTCATACTCTGATATAATCATTTTCTAGACACAATTCATGGTATAACACAATCTCAGCTCTGAATCAAAGTTTTCTTTGCGGCTGTAATACTGTTACGATGCATACATTTTGTCTTCTGCAGAGTTACCATGAAATTTAAAAAAATGCCAGCAAACAACTATATGCATCTACCACACAGAATTTCACATTTTATTAAACAAGCTATAAAAAAGATAAAACTATTAATTAGTGAGGCTAAAGCCCTGTCAATATGCTGAATGCATGTTTAATATTTCCGGCATTTTCATCTGTGCTACATTATTGTTGTTTTATTCTCTTCACACAAAACATTAAGTTACCTTTGCCATATAATAGCTCACACCAGGTTTCAGCATCTAATTAAGATGTGCCAATTATTTTCTACTTCCAAAGCTACAGAATAAAATAACGACTTCATGCATAAAGAACTGGATTGGCAAATACTTTGACATTTCAATTAATTAGGGAATTAAGCAATTATTTTGTCTTCTACAATTCATACGTCCTTCGTAATAAGTCAGCACGATTTCATCTAATACTTGGTTGCTCTTGGAGAACTAATTATGCTAGCTTATCATAGCTTTCCTTTCCACAGGGATGTTTTCCACATATGGTTGCAAATGTACATGAAATGCCTTCAGTAACATGTAGCTGTTTCTTATGGTTCACCTAAGGATCTTGCCTATCAGACATACCTGACTGAATTACAAATGTTGGTGTAGTGCCTCCTAATGACAGTCCGTGGGGTGCACTGTAGGAAAAACATTAAAAGGTTATCTATTTACATTACTATATAATGTCTACACAGAATGCAATCAAGACAAAATGCACATAACCTAATCTACTGTAGTCTGACAGTCTGTTTATATTTAATAAGATTAAACACATTCTCAAAATACCAAATAAGGGTCTATATTATAACATCAAAGTTTCAAAACTTCAAATGTTCTAATATCAACCCCTATTCAGCAAAAGCTGAAAATATCAAAGCAACAGAAAACTGAATTTTTTCCTAGGGAAAGAATTTGGTTGTCTGTTTCTGTTGCTTTGGTATTTTCAGTGCTGTGGTGAAAAGTTACGGGTCGGGTTCAGGTAAGTGTGCGACTGAGTGTGGGTTAGGTTAGTTAGGGTTAGGGTACAGGTTAGGTATGTGTGTGATTGTATGGACATGAGGGTTAGGGCAGGGTAGGTGAGTTAGGGTTAGGGCGCTCGTGAAATGAGTGTGCGATATTGACGGACATTAGGGTTAGGGTTTGAGTTAAGGTAAGTGGATAGTTAGTGGTTTGTGTATAGTTTAGTGTAGGGTTAGGTGTAAGATTTTAGGTGTATGTGTGTGGATTGCTGTTTATTTGGTGTGCTTGTGTTGTGTGTATGTGTTTTGGAACAGCAAATTTTTTCCCTAGGAAATAATTTGATGTTCTGTATGCTCAATGTTTTCAGCTTTCGCTGAATAGAAGTCGATATTAGAACATTCGAAGTTTTGAAACTTCGATGTTGTAATATAGACCCCCAAATAAGGGTCTATATTAGAACACTGAACTTTCAAAATTTCGAGTGTTCTAATATCGACTTGTTTTCGGCGAATGCTGAAAATATTGAAGAAACAGAAAACCAATTTTTTTCCTAGGGAAAGATATCGGTTGTCCGTTTCTGTTGCTTCAGTATTTTCAGTGTTGTGGTGGAAAGTTATGGGTCAGGTTCAGGCAAGTGTGCGATTGTTTGGATATGAGAGTTAGGACGGGGTAAGTGAGTAAGGGTTAGGAAGCAGGTGAGGTGACTCTGCGATAGTGACGAACCTTAGGGTTAGGGTTTGGGTTAAGGTAAGTGGATAGTTAGTGGTGTATATATAGTTTAGTGTATGATTAGGTGTAAGAGGTTAGGTGTATGTATGTGGATTGCTGTTTGTTTAGTGTGCTTGTGTTGTGTGTATATGTTTTGGAACAGCATTTTTTTTTCCATTGCCACATATAGAATCATTGTATTGCTGACAGTGTACATTACTGTTATTTATAAATACTGATATCTGCATACATTTTGAACTTGAGTTTTGCTTTTCATAAGCGATGGTCTCTACAGACATTTTATTATTGCATCTTGCTTTATGTCACAGCTCCAGTCTAGAATCACTGTCACTTTGATAAACGTTGGAATACTTTATTATGGATGCTCCATGTTTATGGGAAAAACACTATAACTCAATGACTCATCTGTGCATTCATTGTGATGAGACTTTCTTTTTGTCAACTGGGAAGACATCCCCCTGACTCTTGTTATATTGTGTGTACCACTTCTGACGGTATATGTATTTAAGAGAGGGATATAATGGGTTTATCCATATTATTTTCACCAAATTCTTTCAGATTCTTTAAAACTTGCTAAAACATAGCATAATATTTATATTTTCTGTAATATACAATAATTGTCCTGATCCCCTTCACTAAACAACAGCACATCAAAATGGCATTTGATGACCTTTTATTAAACTTCCATTAACATAACTTTATTGCATTATTTCAATTTATTAATCATAACATGAACATCCTTCTAATCATTCATCAGGGCAGCATATCCCTACTCACCCTGCCTGAATAAGCAGCGTCCACACTACCACTCACTTATTCTTACAAATTAAAGCAGCATCTTACTGCTCGCTTTCAAACCCCAAACTCCTTGCATCAAACACCCAACACCAGAGGGTTAACAGAAGAGGGACAAATCTGCTCCTCTTTTCCACCCACCAGCCTGACTAAGGGTTTTCCCCCTCACCGACTGCAGGACTTTCACTAAAACTTCCAAAAATGTACCTTAGTGTACTTTAAACAGATCTAAACCAAATTAATTCAGGTGCACTCCATCCTCTCTGAACCAAACTGGGTCCCTTTCATCAAAGTCCCTATGTTGTGAAGTCCGAATACCCAAAGCAACTAGCTGCCTTGCCAACCTACAATTAACAAACCAACAAGCCCATTCTAAAGCCATAAAACTAGTAACACTCCTCCAAAATAAACATGGTACAATTTCAGACCACACAATGCACATACTCACATATAACATCTTCAAAGTAACCAAATCCTCTCTTATCCTATATAAAACTTCTGCTTTGTAATTACTCCTAAGTCATTACCTGCCAAATGTACCATCAATACTCAAGGAAGACCCATTCGTGACTGTTTAAAACTCATTCATGAGTTGATTCCACCTGATGCCTCTAATAGTGTGCCATATGAATCTCCACCAGAAGCGATGCAAACCAATTAATTGCAAGCTGCCATAAATGCAGCCCTCTTTACCATCCAATGAATATATAAATAACCCAGGATGACAATCCCCTTTCCTAAAAAAAATAATACTAAACGAACCACTTTAGCCAATTATCTAATATAAGACAAAAAGGCATTTGAAAACCAATGACCCACCCTCTTAATAACCTCAACTGATCTGCCTTCACTCACTAAATCTGGAGCCCTACCTCTGCAAAAGAAATGAGTGGAAAACCTGTTTCCTGGAAAACCTATACACAGACAAGCCTTCCTCATCACATAAACAGACTGATTACCCATTATCACCTTACTCCCTCTCAACCAAAAAAAAAAAAATATTGCAGGATCCCCACATGGGTCCACAGCAATCTCCTAGCCCAAACCACTGGACACAGCCAATCATTCCTATCTTTCAAAAGAACTATCTGTGTGCCCTTCCCTAACTAATCCACAGGGACAACCCCCAAACTAGTGTTTCTAACAGTTCTGATGTCCTAAATGCTACATAATATATCCATAAACACAAGGTCACCCACAAAGTATAATCCCCTGAATCACCAGCCATCAAAGCTAAACCCCACAATAAAACTTTCAAAACATGTCTTGTCAGTGGCCACCGCTTATCAATATTCACACCAGCCACTATACCCCATCTCTTCAACACATGACCAACTGTCCAGGACTTAATGAAATCATGCATCCCTGCCACCCACACAAATATACTGATCATGCCCAGGTCCACCCTGACTGACTGCACTGCCTTACCTTGCACCCATGCCCGAGCAAGCATTGCAATAATAGTTCTTATGACCATACTCCCTCCTCCTCAGGCAGCTATAAAATAAATTTATCAAAACCAAATAATGCCCCACCATATGACTTTATGGTAGATGCTGCCCAAGGCTGTTGCACCAAATAATGCCCTACCATATGACTTTATGGTAGATGCTGCCCAAGACTGTTGCACCAACCATCTGGTTATTTCAGCCCAATTTGCCATATATCATCTGGCAATGCCTTAGCTCACCCAGTGCCCTTGAAGCTAACTGCCAAAGCCTGGAAAACTGAAAACAAGACAAATTGTCAGCAATCCCATTCCTAGCACCTGCTACATTCACATCTGTGAAAGAAAAATTAATCAGCAAGCTCTACAAAAACAATTTACATAATACTAACAATAACAACCTCTCCTGCAAACTACAGATGCAACCCAAATTGGCATTAACTCCAAAAAGGCAACATCCTTCTTTAACTCATTATTCCAATCTACTGACCCACAAACCATTCACTGCCAAAATATGTTCCCATTCCAATACCCCCTGCTGCATCTATAAACAATTGCAATTCTTCTTGACCAATTCAATCTGTCTGCCAAAAAGAGATATCGTTAAACTGCTTCAAGAAGGACAACCAAAGTGCTAATTCTGCCTGTGTCAACCTACCTATTCTTACCCAGTGATGTTTGCTTTCCCCCTTTTAACAAAAAGGCCATAGAACTACAGAAAGCATGACCTGGATGAACTGCTCAACATGCAAAATTCAGAAGCTTTAAAAGCTCCATGACATCCTTAATTTGCAGCTTGCCTTTGAACTTCATGTATCCAATCTTTTCCTCCAAACATGTTATCTTCTCACCTGGTAGACAAAACAATCCATGTTCCACATCCACTAGCAAACCCAAGAAAACCAATGCCTTAGCTGGTCCTTCCAGCATCTGCCTAGCCAATGGGACCCCCAGCTTTCACACATCCCCAGAAAGTCTTACATACCTTCCAACTCTCCCTTAAGCCCCTCACCTACTATTAGGAAATCATCTAGATAATGTACTGCCATTTGAGTACCCACCTGCTGCTGTCAAATCCAATGGAGTGCAGTGCTAAACTTCTCAAAAGTAGTGCAGGCTACCGAGCATCCCATTGGCATAGCCTTGTCAAAATAAAACTTGTTTTCAACCACCATGCTTAACAATGGCCACTCTTCCTCCCATACTAGCAGAAATCAAAACATGGATTCAATATCCAGCTCACCAACCACGGAACCCAAAACCCCTGAATAACCTGCACTACATCATCCCAAGACACATGACTCACCTTAGTGTCCTGTTCTGAAATAAAATTGTTAACGGAGTTCCCTTCAGGGTAGGACAAATTGTGAATCAACTGAAATTAACTGGCAACTTCTTAGGAATCAGACCCAACAGCAAGACCTTAAAACTTCAAAGGTAGGCTGTTAAAAGGTCTCAATAGCCTACCTATCCCCCGTTACTTCTCTACCAAACCTTCCAAAATATCTTCCTTTGCCTGCACTGATAGCAAATTATTAGAGACTACTCCATCTCCTCCCACTCTTGATTTAATGGAAAATAACCAAGAAAATCCATTAATTAATTAATTCCTCCACAACTACCAAATCACAAAATTGCTGGAGCATATGCCTCAATACCTACACCTTAATGGGAGAATGCATCCCCAGGTCTTTCGCTTGTCCCCCAAAAGGACACGCCCTGTCTGCCCACAAAAATTCCCTCTACCTATCAGTCTTTGAAATCCCTGAAAGTAACTCACCCAAATCAGCCAAAAATGAAATTTTACTGAGCGCATCACCTTCCTGCCAGCCACACTGCACCACTGGATGTATTCCTGCAGACTTTGAACAAGTGTGCAAGAACCTGACGCCACCAGTGAGCACCAGCCTACATTAACGGCCCAATACAGAATCACTCCTTCACCTCCTGACTTACCCCCTCTGCTAACAGCACTATTGCTATCTGTCATAGTGTCTAGCCATATGTCAGGGTGCCTAACCACCCAACACAAGGACTGATCAACTGTTTTCCACTTATAAAACCTCTGATCATACTATAACCATGCATTACCCACCCTCTCAGATTGTGAGAAAGTACACCAAGAGTGGTAGGGCCAAGGTGCTATCTTTCTCCAACCAAACTGTCATGTAGTACTCAAATCCTAACACCCAATTTTCCCATATTCTTGGTCACAGCCTACCTACTCTCCTCTGCCTTAAGGCTGCTAAAGTTACCAGAAGATCTTTGCTATTTTCAGTTTCCAGTTCCAACAAATGCTAAACCCCTTCTGCATCAATTAATTCAAAGATATTGACATACTCTCTGTTCTAGATCTTTTCTTTAACTGAGGACAGTAATCGAGAGGTCAGAAAGGCTGCACAAACCCCTTGCCCCAGGGTCCGTGTAGCTAACTAATCACCTGGCCAAATCCCAAAATCCAAACCCACATTATGTAGTTGTGACTCCATCCCAACTACAGATGATGCCAAACTCCCCATAGACAAACCTAAGTTACCCTCCCAGTGAATGTCTCACCTTGAACCTGCCCTCCCACTAAGCCTCTACCTGTCCTCCATCCCATTTGCAGTTTCACCAGACTCCTGACGTGAACTGTCCCCATGTATCCCCAAACTATTCCCAAACTGCATTAAGTCTGACATGCCTACATGAACTCTCAACAACATATCATTACCTCCAGCTGTATCATTCACTGCTCCAATGGCCGCAGCATCCACTATTACATCATCTCCTGACTGCTGTGCCTATTTCCCTTGGAGCACCGACTTGCTCTTCATTGCCTGCCTTGTCTTCTTCTGACTGGACTCAACAGGTTCTTCAGTCATGGGAGTTTGACTGTTAGGCAAATCTCAGAACAGATCTTCCACCTGCAAAATGATGACCATCCATCTCTACCACAAATTCTGCACATCAGCCATCTGCAAAAGAAAAGTCAACAGTAAGACTCAAGGAGAAGGGCTGTGGGAAAAACAAACAAACTTCTAATTCTGCAAGGGTGGGATTCAATTCATGCACCTGAAGGCTGTAAAGGTAATCATTAAACCCACTGCCAGTTCTCCTGCTTGAAGACACTGGAACTAACAACACTAACGTAGCTGTCCATGTGTATTAAGCAGTGCAGCACCCTCTTATTACCCATGACCAATTCCCCAGTGCCTGCATTTCTCTTTCCTTCTTTTTTTTTTTTTTGATATGGCACTTTTACCCTTCTCCACTGATCAGTCCTTTAACATGTCAGACCTGCAACACATCACCAGGACGAGGAAGACTGAGACTTTATAAAGCACATCTATCCAAGCCCCCATGGTCCAATCCTGCATAACTGCATGCTGAGGATAAATGAGAATGTCATTATACAGCTACTCCACCTGGCACTCCAACATCCCACTTCAGCTGAGCAACACCAACTGTTCATACCTCTCAACCTCTTAGAGCAAGAAATCTGGACAAAGCCATAAATAATGGGGGGGGGCAAAGGCCCAAAAATAGGGATGCTTTTTAAATATTGCTCTTACAAACTTGGAAAGTTGAGAGAATAACAGGTTTTGCATTAGTATGGATTTTCTGAAGGGTATGAAGTCTGAAACTCAAATGTCTGTCATTATTTTCTGACTTAAACTCTGAGTGATTTGCCAATGATTTGCTAGAAAACCACAATCATATGAGAAATGCACCAAAAATATAATAGTTTCATAGGTTCATAGGTAGGTACTAGGCTATCAGCCAAATGGGCCTGCATAAGCCTAGCCAACAAGGTTACCTGGCTTACGCCACCCAAGAAAGTTATGTTCCTGTGCCACTGTCGAGCAGAGACACAGAAGTGATCCCTGGGGTGTATTTCCTATGTTCCATCCACTCATTAAAATTTTTCTTGAAGAGTGCTAATGAAGAACTTTGCTTGACATAGATGAGTAGCATGTTCCAGAGAATGGGAAGTCTCTGGGACAAGAATCTATCCCTCCAGCATGCCCTGTTTATTGTGGTGACAAGGTTTAGGTCCCTAGACCGTGTAGCTCAGAGGGATTGGGATTTCTTTAGGTGTAGCATGTCCAACAGCTCTGGGTTTGACATAGCTTTATATATCAGGCAGAGATTACCTCGGAGTAGGTGATATGCTACGGAGTAAAGCTGGAGTTTTTTGAGGCAGTCAGTGTAGGTCTTTGTGAGGTACTTCTGCGGCCTTTCCAGCTGCTGCAGATGTTTTGTGAGGTACATTCCAAAAGGGGTGTTGTACTCTATAATGGGTCTAATGAGTGTCGAGTAGAGGGGAACAATGACCTCTTTTTTCCTGGATGAGAACCCTTTTATGATGAGGTGTGCCCCGTAGAAGGACTTCCTGATTACTGTGGTGATGTGACTATCAAAGTAGAGACTACTGTCCACCTGGGTCCCAAGGTCTCTTATCACACATTCGGTGTTAAGTAAATTGCTGCTGATGTGGTAGTTCATGGGTACAGAGTTTTTACCAAAGGGGATGACACTGCACTTTTTGGCATTGAGCTTGAGGCCATGGCACTGACACCAGGCATCTGTCTCAGCGAGGCCCTTCTGTAGGATGTCCACATTATTTGGGGACATGACTATGGCTCCTAGTTTGCAGTCATCTGTGAACTTCGTTAGCCAAGGCAAAAATCTGGACATTCTGCAAAAATGTGTACAGTTGAAAAATCTAGACATTCTGCAAAAATATGTGCAGTTGAGAGGTATGCAACTGTTAAATCCATTCTCCAAGATCCTACCCAAGAACCTACTTCTGCTCCCAGCCTCTGATGGCCAACTCAGTCTTGTACCAGCTGAACATCCTTTCCCTTAACATCCTTAGTAAAGCATTTTCCACTTGCTCACATTTCTTCTTTTTATATATTTATTTGTTTTATTTTTTTAAATTAGTTTTCTTTTTTTATCTCTCATTAGAGCCTGCGTCTCCCATCATGTAACAAAACTTGACAGCTGATCCATACCTCTCAGCCTCTTACCTTGAGAAATCTGGACAAAGCCAAAAATATTGGGGGAACAAAGGTCCTGAAATAGGGACAGCTTTTAAATATTGCTCTTATTAATTTAGAAAGTTGAGAAAATAACAGGTTTTGCATTAACATGCATTTTCTGAAAGATATAAAGTCTAAACTGTAAATGTTTGTCACTATTTAATGACTTTCACTCTCAATCTGCTGCTCCCATCATGTAACAGAACATGATAGCCAACCATACCTCTCAACCTCTTCAAGAAATCTGAACAAAGTCAAACATATTGGGGGAACAATAACAGGTTTTGCGTTAACATGCATAGTAAAAGTTGAGAGATCTCCCCCTCCCAGTTTAATGACTTCCACTCTCAATTTTATCAGAAAAGACCAAAATTATGAGGCAAAAATATGGACATTCTGTAAAAATCTGGACAGTTGAGAGGTATGCAGCCAACACCATGTGGACTCAAAACCATTTCCCCTACCCCACTCTTGGCCATTAATGCCATAGCATACATGCATGGCAGCTGATGGTTACTTGATAGCATCCCAGCCTGCGAAAGCACACATTCACCATCTGGGGAGCATCCCAAACTCAAGGCTATCACCAACAATGCTTAGTACCACAGACACTTTTGATGCAAAGGCTAATAAAAATAAATTTCAACTCACAACAAGGCCAAAAGAAAAGAAACTGCCACAGTGCAAAGTAACCACAATGGCCAGCAAGCCAACACAAAGCTTGCAGACCACTACCGAATGAATCCCTTAACATCAACCACCTGCAACTACCCTAAATAAACTTAGCGAACCAAACAATTAACACTATATTTGGACAAAAAGACTTTAGGAGGTCACTAGACTGTTAAACCTGAAAGATGCCTTTACCTCCTGAACTGTATCTAATGCCCAGCCTGCTACTACAATCCCTATAAAACATATTCAGCTCCCTGGGATGCTATCCTACGGCTAACCTCGTGCCAGGGTGTTTACTTTCAAAACACAATAACAAGGAGCAAAAAAAAAAAAAACTGCAACCACTTAAATTACTCCCCCATACAAACCATTGTTAACCAGAGGCCTACCTGGTAATCTCAGTTGTAGCATTTGCCCTAGCAAGATCATGCCTAAATCTGACCCCGTTACCAGCTATACACATATAAAAACCTCTAAGCTCCACCCTAAACCTACTGTACCTAACTTCCTCCAAACTTTCTCTTATTAAATTAAGCCATTCAGTTCCTAAGCTCTATCTAACCATTCCCTTTCATCTTAACCTTAACATCCTTCTCCCACCCCCATCTCCTTTGTACCAGCCCTACCCCCCCTTATTTCTGCATAACCCGTAAACACTGAAGATGTCCCTGTACAAACTGGTTTGTTCCCAAACCTCATTATCAGTAGCTCATGGAATGCACATCCCATGCTGTGTCTGTTTTTCTTTCCACTGACCAGTCTGTATTACCTCAACTATAAAAAGCAGATGAGTAAGATATTCACACACTGCTGTCTTCAAGTTTGCCTGATTTAGCACATCTGTGCCATGAAAGGCACATCAGCAGATATAAATTACTTATGTTAATAATGACCATTAGTGCATGCTCTGAAAATATAGGGGTCTATGTTCATGCATCGAATAACAATTTCAGTGAATGGTTTAGCGAATGTTAAACACTGAAATCACCAAACATGCTTATCTTCGAAAAATAATTCATCAAATGACCATAGCTGGCCAACAACCAGGCAGTACCATGATGTGGGTTGGTATATATATATATATATATATATATATATATATATATATATATATATATATATATATATATATATATATATATATATATATATATATATATATATATATATATATAGTGGGGGTGTGGTTGATTGGTTGATAAGGTGTTTTATTACCATTTACAATGTTGGCCAGCCTTGGCCATTCAATTAAGTATTTTTCGAAGATGAGCATGTTTGGTGATTTTAACATTCACTGTTTAATGTTTGCTGGTAAGTCATTCCTGAAATTGTTATTCGATGCGTGAACATAGACACAAAATATAGCATAATTTTCATGGATTATGTTATTTTGCACTAAAGAACATGACAACATAAGCATAAGAGTGCAGACATGTGTACGCAGGCTTTAGTATTAAAATGGTACACCAAAGAGGTTGGTAACCTGAACACGTCCTGAACTATACAGCTTTGTTTATTCCTGCATCTGTGAATGTTTATCAATATTCCTGCATCTGTGAATGTTATCAATATCTACAGATTTAATTGCAGTATCTTAATAAGAGTATCCTCCATATCAGGGAGCATGGAGTCATCTGCAAACTGATATGAGTTACTATGCATGTGTATGTATGTATATATATATATATATATATATATATATATATATATATATATATATATGCATGTGTATGTATATATATATATATATATATATATATATATTTATATATATATGTATAGATATATATAGATATGTATAGGGTATATATTAGAACATCGAAGTTTCAAAACTTCGAATGTTCTAATATCGACCCCTATTCAGCAAAAGCTGAAAACATCGAACATACAGAACAGCAAATTTTTTTCCTAGGGAAAATATTTGCTGTTCCAAAACACATACACACAACACAAGCACACCAAACAAACAGCAATCCACACACATACACCTAAAATCTTCCACCTAACCCTACACTAAACTATACACACACCACTAACTATCCATTTACCTTAACCCAAACCCTAACCCTAAGGTCTGTCACTAATCGCACACTCACCTCACCTGTGCCCTAACCCTAACTCACCTACCCTGTCCTAACCCTCATGTCTACATAATCGCACACTTACCTGATCCGCGCCCTAACCCTAACTCACCTAACCCGCCCTAATCCTCACATCCACACAATTACACACATACCTAACCCATGTTCTAACCCTAACTAACCTAACCCGCACTCAGTTGCGCACTTACCTGAACCCAACCCGTAACTTTTCACCACAGAACTGAAAATACAGATGCAACAGAAATGGTCAACCAAATTATTTTCCTAGGAAAAAATTTGGTTTTCTGTTACTTCGATATTTTCAGCTTTCGCTGAATAGGGGTCGATATTAGAACATTCAAAGTTTTGAAACTTTGATGTTCTACTATAGGCCCTCTATATATATACTGTATGTCCCAGGGTCAAAAAACAATGCACTAAAGAAAATCCTTGCCAAAATAATATAACAGTGTATTTTGATAGTAGGATGGGACTGGAATATAATTTCTAGTAGGGAATATACAAAATGGGGACCTAGAAGAGACTTTATAGCAAGGTAAGCACAATATTTTACTGGATCCTGTAAAGTCTAGAGCTTCAAAAGGCAAAAGATTTTTCCTTGCGCAGCTTGAATATGGGCTTCCCCATAAAAGGCATAGCACCTGAATAAATGAATCTGCTCTACAGTGCTTTGAAGTCAAAATCTGCTGATTAATTTCCAGTGCTCCCATCCCTCCAGTAATACCACTACATCACTTTCTCCAAAGCAAAATAGCTAGAAGTCTCCTACATATTTCAGCTACTCCTAAGGTCCTTTCTTTTCAATCTCCTTCACCCAGGTACCTTCCCCCATTTTGCAGCCAAATTCCATAATAAAACTATCCCCCACAACTTCCTCAATGTATCCCAGTTAATTTTCTCACTTCTGACACCCCAAACCAAACTGCACTGAACTGACTATTCCTTCTGTATTCTTACACTCAAAATCTGGCAATGCCTCCCGTGTCACCTAAAAGAAGCAAACAAAACTCTAAAAACTGCTCAAGGTAGCTCAGTAAAAAACTACAATTGCATGAAAAAAAGAAATCTTGAGCATACCACCACGGGAAAATCAACAGTGTAAAAACCAGAAGACTGTTAATAACAGCTTTAATAACAATTCTCAAGATAAAACGCAGTAAAAATGTAGAATAAAATGCAGCAAAACTTTACTAAAAGTGCACCTAAAAACATGCTGGCTATGCCCTTGCAACTCCCCCTTTAATATCACCCACCCCATCCACCCACTACCTTTCTTTCCATCCCACTAACTACCTTGATTACAGCAAGCTCGGATCCTCATAAGCCTAACTCCGTATTATACAGCAGGAACTTCTTATTGTAACAATTGTTAATGTCTGTTATGTACTTTGCAGATGATAAAGATTCTAGTTGTCTACTGATGTACTATGTTCTTCATCTGTAACTATGTTTGTAATTTTTAATTGCTATGTTGATCAAATTGTTAATTGCTATGTAAATCCAATGTAACTACTGTCTGTATATTTTAACTGTGCAGATTTTCTCCCCAGGCCTCCACTGAAAATGGACCTACATCCAGTCGGACACTCCCGGTCAATACATGTAAATAAAAATAAATAAATAAAAACGTAGAAGAAAACAAGGACCCTCTATTAACCACAATAAGCGCTTTCAGCAATGGCCTTCATCAGATACTAAAAGAGACCCTCCCTGCCATATTTAGAGCTCAGCTCAAAGTATACCACCATTAAATATCTGCCTGCAAGTGCTTTTCCACTGGATTTATAATCTAGCTACCTCCTCACCTGCATCCCTCCTACTTTGACCCTCTGTTCTCACCTGCTGCTTCCCTCTCATATTTACTACTAATATGAATTCATATTTGTTTTTCTACTCTTTTAATAATATTTACATAATTTATCATCAATTGTCTATGGAATTATGTGCCTTCTGTGATTATTCTGTTTGTGAATTTGTTCTGTTTTTGTTTTTTGTAAGTTTCTTCACCCGGGCTTTGGTGGCAAGTGGTCAGATGAGCTGAGTGTACTACCTTGGTAAGCAAACTAAATAAAATAAAATCAGTGGGGCAAAGGATATAATAGAAAAGCCTTGGGGACAAAATGATTATGTGTATTACTTGCACAGATATAATAACTGGATTAGGGTGCACAGGTTCTATAATCCGAGTACATCAGAACTTAGTGCTGTGTCTGGAGTTTCATCTGATAGTATTGTCAGACCATGCACTAATAACATTAAGGAACACAGCCCCAGTATTAGAAATGAATGACAGACATTGGAGATTTCAGGTATACCTTTTGCAAAGGCAGGAATTCAGGGATTAAATGAAGAAGGAATTAGTAGGACATTTGGAAAGGATTTTGGCTGAAGCGGACAATATTGCAGATCAGTGGGATGCCATAAAGGAGGATCTAGCAGAAGAAATACAAGAGAGAGAGAGAGAGAGATGAATGGGCAAATATGGATGTGACATAGTGATGGATTGCAAAAACAAAGTTTTGCAAGACAGAAGAAGGAATATAACAGAGGAAGAGAGGGAACAATTGGCAGAAGTACAGGAAAACCTTAAGAACTACCTAAAATTTTCAGTTTAATATTGGAAGGTAGTACTAAAGTAACATGATTATGAAATGGTCTTAGAGACTCACTCCCAAAAATGGGGGCATATTTATCCAGGCTAAGAGATCCTGCAATAGGTTAAATAACAATAGAACCGAGAATAATCCTGTCTTAAGAAATTATTTAGCCTCACTATGTAGGGAACCAAGGAAAATTAATGACTAGGAATTTGTAGATCACAAACATAGAAACAGGAATTAAACGAAGAGATAACACTTGAAGAGGGAGTTAAGAATCAAGCTGGGAGAAATCTGCTGGGTCAGATGGTATACCAATCCATATATGGAAAATAGTGGATGAACAGGTAATCAAAATGCAGGGAAATAATTTAATGATCTTACAAGGTGACGCTATTCCAAAGTCATGGTTTGAGGCAATAATAGCAATCATCTCTGAGAAAGGGAAGAATCAAGTGGACCCTGGAGTGTGGATACGAGACCAATATCACATTGAATAATGACTACATGATTCTTATGACCTTATTTATCAAAAAGACTAGCTGGAATATTGAAAAGCATTGTATACATGGATCAGCGTGGTTTTATTGAGGGAAGGCAAATGTTTGATAATGTTACTTTTGGTAGGATTCGTTGCTAAGAAAGCTTTTGACTGGGTGATATGTCAGAAGATAATACTGACAACTGAAATAGTGCAACTGGGAGTGCCAAATCTAGAAAACTCCTTTTGGGCAACCCAGATTTGACTTGTCTATCTACTGAAGAATGAGAAGTGTTTTTCTAGGTGGAAGCAGATGGTTAAGGAATAGAAGACGGGGATACAAGGGCAATGTCACCACTTTCTGTAGGAAATGAGGAACGGGATTTGGAGAGCTATGCACTATCTGTCCTACAGAAATTAGCAAGAACCTTGACAGAGAACAATATATTTAAACTGTATGATACACTGGGAAAAGAAGCAATAAGGGGAATGGTGAAATGGGAGTTGGTGACACCCCTTAAGAGAGAACCAAGGTTTGGGGACCAAATAATTAAATATCAAAAGTCATTGACAGAACTAAAATAAAACTGGTAATTTTGTCTGATTTATTTATCATTATCAAGTTAAATTTATGCCTGGATCTCAAATTAATATACACATTTGTGTCGAGTATGTTTTACCTTTATATATTCTTTGTAATGTTTACATTTCTCGTGTGATTTTGGTTGCTTTAAAGGCATGTTTCATAAACACTCTGTGATTAAAATAGCTCAGGTAAAATCTGACCAATCAGGTTCTCTGTGCAGGTGTCAGGAGGTATGGAATTCCACTGTTAGCGTGAGTTAAAGAGGTAATGAGCTCACTGTGTTCACACCTCCATCCTGCCTGTTACTTGTTTTAGACAATCTGACTGCTACCACCTCTTTCTCACAAACCACACCTCCCAGAACCAACTCATCTGGATATTACATGCTCTTTGGCTTCTGACAGGGATATTATAAATGGCCATGGCTCCGGACAGTTGCTCCTTGCTACTCAGTCAAGCTAGCATCCTTCTATAATCCGTAGTGTCATGTTATTGATTAAGGATGTCCTGTTACTTCAGCAATGATACAGAAATGACTGTGTTATACTCTGTCAGAATGATGTGCCACAAGGCTGGGTAATATTTAGCATTAACTCTTTAGATGTTTACTTACATCTTGGTCACTATGACTGCATGCTTACAGCACATGTGGCAGCTTTCAGTCTCCAAAATGCACAGCATTACACTGTCAAAATAAGTTACAAATTCCAACTGTACCACATAATGGACATTACCTCACTCACCTAGTTTCATTGATAATAGTAGGAAGCAAAAGTAGGCATATCAGTTATTTCATGTTAAGCATGTCCATATATAGCTATCAAAAATAGCACTCACCTTTTCATGGAAAATTCAATAAAACATTTGTACAAAAAATACATCTCATATCATTTGCTTACTTCCATTAGTTTACTATGTGGAAACATCTTCCCCAACTCAAGCCCATATATCAAAAATACTATATTTGACCCTACTGAAAAGCTCTGATCAATTTTTGAGGTCTTCCTCTAACATAAATTAATGCCAGAAATTATAAGAAAAAGATACAGCTCTTAAAGTTGGATCACACTACAAACTCCTGACATTTGAGCTGCAGCTGACAAATGGCTTACAAAAGCCATCCCAGAAAGTACTATGCCAGGGTATGACATCCTGTATCTTATTAAAACATAGATGAGCTATGATGTTGCTATTTTTCATTGACCCAGATTCACCCATTCTTTATCCAAAGTACAAAGGTCCTTATTGTTTGTTCTTCTTTTGGCTTTTCCCAGTTAGGGGTCGCCACAGCAGAACTCTGGTCCGCTAATGATTGGCAGTAGATTTTTACAGTGCCGAGGTGCCAGCCCGACGCCCAACCTTCAACGAAGGCACGTCCATTCACGCAAGTCTTTCGAATGCCACTCGACCGCAGGGAGGACATGCAGACTCCACACAGAACGCGTTTCAGCCGAGAATCAAACGGGAGAACCTCTTGCTGTGAGGCGACAACTCTACAGTTGCACCACTGTGGCTCCTATTGTAATCCCTAAAAGTCCAATATTATTCAACTTAAAAATCATATAACTCAGATTGCTGCTTGTTTACTGAGCTATTTCAGCTACAAAATAGTTTCTTCACTTCCTTACTTCCAATGTAAAATGTGAGGTTATTGTATTAAGATTATGTGAATGCTAGGAGAATTTTGCCAAGGATGAATAGTGATCCAACACTACAAATTATTGGTTTTCAACAACCTATTTTTTCTATGAGACTAATAAAGTCTCTGCTAATGACAGTTTGCTAAGCTTGCATCTTATATCCTCTCATGGTAATATTATGGACGTTAGTATAATATCTGATGCTTTCAGTCTCCATCCCTTACTTTTTTCCTTTTGGTACCATAACAAGGTCCAGAAAAAAAAATTACTTTTTGGGAAACGTGAATATTTTATTCTGTCAGGCTGCTCTGGTATGAATGCTACTTGATAAATCAAAATATTTTTATACTAATATCTTTCATGAGACCCTTTACACACTATTGTTCACTTTGGAGGTATAGAATTAGAACTTCCTATGTCCTCTTGATTATTCTAAAATTTAAAACTATGATTTCCCCTGAAGAACACTGTGGGCCATTTGCCATCTAGGAAAGTTGCTTGCTGATATCCACCAATTCCTAAAAATACACAAAAGCTTCATCTAGCCTTCCTTCCTTCCTTCTTTACTTCATTGCGTTCCTTCTTTCAGTAGATGGACTTGATAAATGGTCGATTTCTGGCTATCACCTTGCTGTACAATTTGTTTCAAAAGATAAAATCAAAATCTTACAACGATGGACATAAACTTAACTTTACTGATAAAAAAACATGATAACTGGAAAGTGTTTCAGTCAGCAACTCAAACGGAAATAAAAACAGATTTGAAATATGTACATTGAGTTTGCATGCATTGATATTAGTAATAGGATCAGTGTGTATGATACACGTGTTTGTCAAGATTATGTATCATGCAGCAAGAACCCAGCTTAGATAGAGGCAACTGTGGTAATTCCTATAAGCAGGAGATAATTGATTAAGAATGTTGTGTAAGTAATAGGTTGGGTATATATTTACATTGTGGCCTTATATCAGATGAAGAGACAAAACAGGTACAAGTAACAATGATAAAAATATATTTTATTTTTTATACTTATGCAAAGCAGGAAGTGTTCCTGGTGTACAGAAATAGTGAGTTCTAACATACTGTGTTTGCGATGAAAAAAACATGAGATGTATATGAAAGGTGATGAAGGGGATAGATGTGTATTGTAGAAGTCATCTAAAGTGAACTTTGACTTGTGTTTTACTGCTAGAATTTGGAAGAAGTTGAAGTGGAGGAGTTTATAATGGACTGAGGTCAGTGTATATTGGCTTTGGAAGGGTACTGGTAGCATGTCAGCTGTGATAATGTAATGAAGTGATGCTCTAATTTAGAGAAACAACTAATGAATTGCCAAGTTTTGTTTAAATCTATTTGTGGTATAATTATATTTTGGAGGAGATAATGAATAAAAGGAAAATGCAGTAAAGAATAGATATAGTAGTAAATCTAACCCAAAAAAATGCCTGCTTTCCTTGGAAACTGCTGTTAAAGTTGTTAAATTATTTTATTTTTATGTGGAAATACATTTATTTATTGTTTATTGTTTACCAGGATAGTCTGGGCAAAAATCCTATCATTTTTCAGCAATGATATTAGTTTAGAGGTGTGGAGAGAACAGGATCATTCCTATGACTTTAATGCAAACAGGTAACCTTTAAATGGTTCATCTCCCAGGCCCATGAGTACACTTATCAAGGGTATCAGAACTTGTTAGAGATTTGGGATGCATGGCTAGGCTTAAAAAGGCCTTTGTGATCATTAGTCTAGTAAACATCTATGAACCTATAAGTAGAGTGAGGAGTCCATTCACAGACCTAAATATGTAAAATGTATGATTTATAGGTTCATAGGTAACTACTAGACTAGCTGTCCTAGTGGACCATTTTAAGCCTAGCCAATTTTCCTTCCAATACTGAGAATCAAACCTTGTACCTTTTGTCTATGTACTAAACATTTTAACCATTATACCAACACCCCCTCCTCACAAAAAACAAAACAAACAAAAAACAACTTGAGATATCTGTAAACCCTGTCTATGGGATATGAACCCATTACAGTAGATATCATAGCAGTGGGGGTGCAACCTCAACAGCATCATGCCAGTCAATCCACATTATTCAAGGGGTATATGCAATTTTAAGAGGAGGGTTGAACAGATTTTATTGAAGACATTTTAGTGTATGTCTAGTAGCTTAAACTTTATTTTGAATTGTTATACATAAGAATGTAAGTAATAAGCAAGAAAGACCAGGATGAGATTTCAGTCCTTTATTATAGTTTATATGTAGCTTGATAGACAGCCAGAAGACAAGGTTGTCATAGAGGAGATAGTTCTGAGTGGGCAAGATATAATGCAGTCTATCTCAAAGTCCAAGCTAAACTTAACAGTCAAAATAATTAAGCCAAAGAGAGATGTATGCCCTGATGTACTTCTCAGTATTTTATATAAAGGATTTTGACAACGTTTTACTGGACACCACTTATGTTTAGTACTCTCATCATTATTGGCTGTCCTCTCCCATGAAATGTCCATTTTCCTTTGTTGCATAAGAGGCCAAAGGAGGCTTCTTGATTACTTCTTAAATGGACCATTAATTATGCCAAATGTCATCTATAAGTTATCTCTGGTAATATTTTCAAAAAGATGATGGTCCTTATTAAATGTAATAATTTATGAGGATTGGTGAATCTTTATTCTGAGAAGGCTGACTTCCCATAATATCAAAACTGTTATTAATTATGATACAGACTTAGATCAGAAAGATGTATTCCATTGGTGCATGCCTAGATGTTGAGTAGTGAACAAACACATCTTCCACCTGTTGATATCACAAAATTTCTTGGAAAACTTCTGATTTTAAATTTAGCCAAGCTTACCACAAATTTACCAAAATATTGCTGACGTGTCAATGCCCCAAGAATATTTGTTTTCTACCAATCTTTCTATAGCCTATTACGAATGTGTATAGAGGTTGTAGCTCTTGTCTTAACATAGACTCTTATGTCTGAAGCATCTGTGAGGTATACCATAGCACAATACAAGGTTGTTCTCTGTACCTATCAAGCCACAGACTTTGATTGTAGATACAGAAGCTTTTGAAAGTAGATACATCCAAAAATCTGGGTATCTAATTAGCATAAAACATAAATACTAAAATAGCACATAACTCTTTCTGCTTCCAGTAGGAATATGGAATACTACTAAAAAATTTAAAAAGTGATAAAAATGATAGAAAAATATCATCACATTATCAGAGACAGTATAAAAATCTATACACTTTAATAAATATCACTGCAAAATTCTACCACTCAAATTCATTTAATTCTGCTTCTAAAAAAGGAAATATGAGATGTGTGTCATCTTTCTTTAAACTATTGTAACCACTAGTATGTCAGTCATGCAGTGTAGTTTTCTTTTTTTTTTTCAAATTAAATTTTTATTTCAGTTTCCAAAAAAGATTTTCTGCTTGTTTTAAACAGTTAATACATAGTAGAGATAAAATAACAATGGAATTACATAGGATCAAATAACACACATTATATTATGGTTTACAAAATTCTGTGAGTTTGTCCTTGCTAGTGCAGAATGTAAACAAAGTTTAAACAGGACAAAGAGACAATTTTTCATTATACTAAACCTTGGCAAATGACAAATATATTCTGTAATGTAAAATTTAATAGGAATCTCACTAAGAGTTAAAACATCTAATTTTTTTTCTTTTTTTTTCCCTTCCCTTTTATAATTTTTGCCATTGACCATTGTTATTTTTATAAGGAAGAAGATTATAATTCTATACCTGTATCTATCAAAGGAAATATTTACAATATTTACATATATTTACACTGGGTTGTCACTCTTGAAGGATATTTGGATAGAATTTAGAGTTGAATATATAGGTGGTAGTGGACGTTGGTACATCTAATGTACTTAACATAGCATTCTTATAGTATGATGTACGTAATCTCTGCATTATGCTGGAAGAAGGATTGGTTTTGAAATTGATTTGGGGGTAGTAAAATAAAGTAATATATTCTAGTTTTAGCATAGATTCAGGATAGAATTTCTATAAGCTTTTCCCAATATTTCTTGAAATAGGTCAGTTTCTTTTGACTCACAGTTTTTAGTTTGTTAGCCAAAACATATTGAATAGCTATATTTTTGAATTCTGACCAGGAAATTTTAGATCTGTCAAGCCAGTTAAGGGCTATGTATGATTTAAGTAGTGCACTTAATGTTACTATGATATGTTTGGATTCTAATGTGTATGTATTGGGGAAAATGTTTAATATTGACATTTCCCATGAGAGGGTGGATTTCATATAGCCTGATTTCCCCAATTTCACTCTTAGAGAGCACCAAAGTTTATGGACAGTTTTGCAAGACCAGAAGATATGGAGAATGTCAGCTATTGTGTTAGCACATATGGGGCAAAATGGTGAGGAATTATGGTTTATTTTACTTAGAAAAAGTAGTGTATGGTAAGCGTTGTTATTAATCATGATTTGGGTATAGATTCATTTTTTGAAGGGGGTAAGTTTTGTAGTTATGTCTATCGCCGCTAATTTTTGTTCGTTAGTTAATTTCACATTTTTGGTCATCCAGTAGTTTGAGTATAAGATTTCATTTTGATATTTGGTTCAGGTGATTAGTCTATAGGTATTTGATAGCATTTTGTTTTTTTGTAGTAAATATGAGATGAGTTGTTGGTATATTTGGAATTCTTGTGAAGTTACATTGATTTCTGCTGTTTTCAGGTTTATCAAATATAATATTTGTTTGATGATCAAACAGTATTTTTTATTTGATGCTAAGTGATCAACAATAAAGCTTAGGGGTTGATCTTTTAATTGATAGAAATCCCATATTGTACAGTTTTTAATATTTGGATATTTTTCTAGGTTTAACATATTGTTATTTAATTTGATTTCAGGATTCATGTGTATTGCTTGTGCCATAATTAAGGAGTTCTTTATGTTTAAAGAAGTGACAAGCATTTGAAAACATGTTACCTTATTTATTATTATGGGATGTATTTTGAAATTTCTTAGGGTTTTGTTGTTGAGGGAAAGAATAACTTTTGGGTTAATATTAGAGGTGTTTAGATTCTGGTAATAATTTTTTATCCAAAGAGGGTATCAGGAAGTATCAGAAGGTTCATATTGGTTAGCATTGATAATATTGTAATATGTCTAAAAATCAGGGAGGCTTAAGCCACCTCTTTCTTTGGGTAATGTTAGTTTTTTGTAACTAATTCTAATGTTTTTCAGATGCCACATAAATTTATCCAATGTTGTTTTAATTCTGGAGAAGAATTTGTTTGGAACACATTGGCTAACAGCTTGGAATTGATACAATATTTTGGGAAGTATATAAATTTTTATGATTGATGCCTTGGAGAGAAGAGAGAGGTTTAACTTTTCCCATCTGTCCAAATCTTTTGTAATTTTTGACCAAACTATGTAGAGATTTTCTTTTATAATTTCTTTTTGCGGGTGTATAAAGGTGACCCCTAGATATTTGAGTGAGTATTCTATTTTAATCTTTGAATCTGGAAAGAAAATTTCCTTATGATTTTGAGGATTTAGCAGGAATATTTTTGATTTACATGGATTCATAGCATAGTTTGAGATTGCAGAAAACTTGTTAATAGAATTTAGAATTTTAACCACATCAGTGGAGGGATACTGAAAATAGAGGTTGAGATCGTCGGCGAATGCCGTGTATTTAATTTGTACATTTGAGATGTAAAAAGAGTGGTTAAATGTTTTTTGACTTAACTTTAGAAGGAGGACTTTTAAGTAAAGGTTAAAAAGGTATGGGGAGAGTGGGCATCCTTGTCTAGTGCTGTTGATTATATGTATAGGGTGTGAGTTCTTTTTATTTATATGTAATGTAGTGGTGGCATTGTTATATAAGACTCTAATCATGGCTATAAACTCCTCAGGGAGAGCAAACCGTTTTAAGATTTTGAACAAGAAGTTAAGATTGACTTGATCGAAAGCCTTTTGTGCATCAACTGAGAGTGCATACTTAGGGGAAGTGTCTTTGATTGTCATACTTGTTATTGCTTCTATTGTTAACGTATTATCCCGGACTCGTCTATTATTCATAAAACCTAACTGTTCAGGAGATATGATAAGGGAAATTACTTTGTTCAATCTGTGAGCCAATATTGTTGCTAGTAATTTTATGTCAAGATTAATTAATGTAATTGGGCAGTAGTCATTAGGGTTATTGCCGAGTGTATTAGGTTTTGGAATGAAGATCATTTTAGAGTTATTTATGTATAAGTCTGTGATCCCAAATTTTATTATGTAGTTGTGTACTTTGAGTAAAATTGGGACTAGATATTTTGTAAATGTTTTATAAAATTCTGATGTATAGCCATCAGGGCCTGGGGATTTTCCTATTTTCATTTTGCTGATAGCTAGAGATATTTCTTCAGTATTTATTGGTGCTTTAAGAGGCTTTATTTGAGTGTCACTTATTTGTGGGAAATGCAGTTCATCTAAAAAAGTGTTAATTGCTATTTCATCTTCCAGGGGGTGTGGGCCATAGATCTCCCGATAAATTTCTTCGAAAGTTTTTATGATTTCCTTATCTGAGTTGAATGATTTATTATTATGTTTAATTTGTTTTATTCTGGAAGATGGGGGGTTTATGTTGATTATTCTGGCTATAATTTTAGATGGAGTTTTGGCCCATTCAGCATATTTGTGTAAAAGTCTGAGATCAGTAAGAGAGAGCTGATTTATTTGTGGTTGTTGTATTTGTTTTTGTACAGAAATGATCTGCCTCTCAAGATCTGAGGCATGTTTATGTTGCATTTGTATTTCAGGATTTTTTAATTTAAGTTTTAGATTGTCATTGTGGGATTTGGCCTGGTTTTTAAGTATTGATACTTTTTATATTAATATACCTCTAAGTGTTGCCTTGGTTGCTGCCCACTGTATGTCAAAGGGAATATTTGTTTTTTCTAAGTTGCTGTTGGTTTGGTCAAGTAGTTCTCTTATTTCTTGACAGAGTTCCCTGTTTTTTAAGAGGTTCTGGTTTAGGGTCCAATTTATTACATATTGCTCTTTTGTGTTTAGTTTAGTCTCATTTATTTTTAGGTTGATTTTTGCATGGTCAGACAGGGTTCTGGGGTCTGTATAGAATTTTATTTCAAATTTTTTGAAAATTGTTGAGATTAAGAAAAAGTCAATTCTAGACCAGGTTTTATGAGGTGTTGAAAAGAAGGTGAATTTACTGATTCCAGATTCGTGTCTGAAGAGTTCAAAGGGATCGAATAAATTAAAATCTTCTATTAGTTCATTTATAAGGTTTGTTAAGTCAACAGGTTGTTTATTTTCTTTGTTCGTTCTGTCTAGTTCAGGTCTGATAGTCATATTCCAATCTCCATAGTTTTCTATGTACTAGACAGCTGCAAAATCACTTGTGATGAGAAGGGAATACAAAAAATTGTGCGAAAGGGTAATGCAAGCTTAAAAATAGGGATATCATATACAGAATCTCTGCCTGACTTACAAAGCCATGTCCAACTCAGAATTAATGGACATGCTCCACCTAAAGAAATCCAAGTCACTGTGAACCACGTGCTCTAGTGAGCTAAATCTCACCACAACAATAAATAGAACATGCTGGAGGGATAGATTCCTGTCACAGAGACTTCCCATGCTTTGGAACAAAATTCCAAACTACATCAGGCAGAGCCCCTCTCTAACACTCTTCAAGAGAAACCTTGACGAGTGGATGGGTAACAGAAAATACACCCCTGGGATCACTTCATTGGTTAATTAATCAGGCTAGTCTTATAAATGCTCTTGGGAAGATAGCCTAGTACCTAACTATGAACCTATGAACCTATAAGAAGTAAGTCAGGCCTGGAAAAAGGAATATTCCTCCAAAATAGTGACTGTTGAGAGGTCTGACTGCTCTCTGTCACTCTTGCTATTTGTATTAATTGTAGAGCAACTGCTATAAATGACATGATTGAGCCGTTACATACCGGTTTACAAATTACAGAATATAGATGATGAAGAAATCAGCTCGTCATGTTAAAAATAAGAGATTTCTCTGGATATCAAAAGAAACCATTACATTACACTTCAAAAACTAAGGGAAAAAACCTGGTATCAATACCAGAAAACAAAAGACAATAAAACTCTGCTAGCATACCAGCAGCTCCGTAATCAAAAAAAAAAAAAAAAAACTAGACAAAAAACATATTATACATCTATGCAAAACAAATTTGAAAACAATCCTAAAATGTTCTGGCAAGCAATTAATTAATTCCTTCACACAGGTAAAGCTACAACCCCAGAACCAACAACCAATAACCAAAGTATGAGTATTTCCTCACAAATCAGCACCTACTTTATAAACACCATCCTCTCCTTATTTATAGCGAACAATTCCACCCCTCCGTCTCTTCCACCTAATGTGGAAACTAAAAACAACTCTTTTGACCTCAAACCTGTCCAACTAACATCATAAGAACAATGTTGAAAAAAATTAAACCTTTTTTCCTTAGCAGCTGACCAACTCTCCAATGAATACCTTAAACTTTCAGCTGATGCCATAGCTCTGCCTATCTCCATTTTGGTAAATAGGTCTATAACAGAACAATATGCCCCAGAATTATGGAAAAATTCCTATATCACTCCTCTACATAAAGGAAGAACATCAACAGAATTAAACAATTACAGACCCATAGCCATCCTTTCCCTACATCACAATTCTGGAAAAATGTATCCACACTCAATTACTACAATACCTGTTGTCTCACAACGTTATCTCTCCCTCCCAACAAGGTTTCAGACCAAAACACAGCAGCACCACAGCTCTAATTAATTTCTCTAACACTATCAACCAACTGAGAAATTCAAACCTGCAAGTAGCATCAATCATCTTAGAAATGTCAAAAGCATTCAACACTGTCTCCCATCAGAAACTTCTAAGTAATCTTGCCTCACTAAACCTATCAAAGACTTCTCTCTCCTGGTTCCAAAGCTATCTTTCTGACAGACAACAAGCAGTACGATGGAAATCTGAACTCTCACCACTTCTGCCTGTCTCAGTTGGAGTTCCCCCAAGGGTCCATACTAGGACCCCTTCTTTTCACCATCTTCTCTAACGATCTAGCCTCATCCACAACACACCCTAAAGTCATTCAGTATGTGGATGATTCAACTTTAATCTGCTCAGCAGATACCTTACCAGACCTCCAAATAGTAGCCCAATAAGCTTTTAATGATATAGAAATATAACTAAGTAAATCACAACTAATCCTCAAACCCAAAAAGACACAGTTAATGCTATTTACCAGTAGCAAACAATCACTGACCACCCCTCCTTTCACCATTCTCACAGCAAACAACACAGGCATCCAACCAGTTGAGCATACAAAACTCCTTGGTGTGACAATCAACAAAAAACTCAGATATGATCAACACATAGCCATCACAATTAAGAAAGTTCACATCAAACTTAGCTCACTGTACAGAAGCAAGCCATTTCTCACTGACAATACCAGACTAGCCATATCCAGAATCTTCCTTCTGTCTACACTCCTATATACTTTCCCCCTTTTTACCAACTTAAAAAAAATCTAACTTAACCAAATTGTAAACTTGCTACAACAAAATAGCCCATTTGGCTGCCAACCTTCCCCACCAAGCCCACTATTGTATTGCCTTACATAAATTAAATTGGCTCACTCTGCCTAACCTTCTTCATCTCTACCAAGTTAAATTCACACACAATATCATCTTCCATCCTGACAATTGCCCATCCCTCTAGCAAACGTGTTGTTCCCTACTCATGCCCACGAAGTCTAAGACCTGCAGACAGAAACATTCTCACAGTAAACAAAGCTAACAACACTCATGATAAAGCCCTATTTTCAAATCAAATAGCCAAATGATAGAACTCTCTACCCCACACCCTTCAAAACACACCTAAATCTACCAGTTTTAAACTACTATTTGAACATCTATCCAAGAACTGGCATTGCTCCTATACCAAACCTGACTGACAAGATATCTATAACTCTCTCAACACACTGTCCACTTCTTACCTCATTTTCTCCCTCTCCTTGGTGTTTATTACTACTCAAAAATAAATATATATAAAGGAAATCTCATTTGTTCATAACTATTATTTAATATGTACACACCACTAACTTTATTTTTTTTCACAGTGATCTTCACTGAAATGCTTGTGTTTTTCTTATTGAACCTGTATCTGCTAGAAAACTGTATTGAATACTACTTTGTATAGACTAATTATATGATGTGTATTCTTCATCTTACTATCTAATTATTGTATATTGTTTTTATTTCTGTGGAGCTTTTCTCCTCGGGCCTCCGCTGAAAATGGGCTTCTGGCCCAGTCGGACTTCCCTGGTAAACAAATGTAAATAAATAAATCACTTTTTATAGATATTACATTTATTACAAGTCCATAGCAATTGTTTCTCATAGTCTGGGATTTTAATCAGAGTTCATCAAAATAGCAGGTCAAAGGCTTAATAAACAAAACTCAGGCTCATTGAACATGTACAAGTCAATGTGTGTGTCCTCTTGTACCTGAGTAGTTAAACATTTAGGAGAAGAAAAATGCCTTGAGCCAACTAAGATCAGAGACAACTATTAAGATGTCATGAAAATTTGACAGATTGAAGGAGAAAGTGGAAGTGGATGAAAAAGGAAACATTCTTATGTACTACAGCAGGATAGATTTTACATGAGAGATTTTGTTTACCTGTTTATGTCTTCTATAAATAGAAAAAGGTTTAATGTGGGACTTTATGTGTGAAAAATTCTGAGGGATGGCCTCTTTCTGGAGGAAATAAACTGAATGCATTTACATAATTAAGGCAAGACTGTTCATTAGAGTTATTCAATCAGAAAGACATTCTGTTTGGAGGGGGGCCTTCATATTTTTGTTAACCTGTTACTTCATTTTAGTGAGGATTGAAAATCTACAATATCAGATGAATGCTATGACTGCTCGTACATTATAAGGGGATATTTAAGAATATGTTTGTATGGACAAAATATATAAACTAGTGGACTATTATATGAATGAGCTGTAAAAGTTAACACTAGGATTAGTTTCAGTTTTGACTGTTGATGCAGCAATGAAGATCAATGCTGCAGAAACTGGATCCTTATTTAGTTTTGTTTCATTTTATGGAGGTATGCAGGTCTAATGAAAATGAAACAGCTAAATGGTAATCACACCAGTATGACCTGCAACTATATTATAAAACTCAAACCTGATCACTGCAGTTTACATATCTGCTGTTAAAACTGTTGTTTTCATATGACTGGCACCATTGTGGGTTTAACAGTATACTGTTACATATTGTAAACGTTTCATGATATGAGAAACATGCTCAGTGTGATACATAATCCCCAGGATTTAATAAAATCTGTGTAGGCTCCATGTAGAGCCTACATGGAATGTACCCATGTAGACAGCTACAGTTGTCCCTAGACAGCGTGCTATACATATTAATAATGGCATTCTGCTGAGGGAGATCATAGTAACACGGATACTGAATCCATGTAGGCAGTAGTGTAGAGGCTGTCCCATGTTTGTGGTTTGGCCAAGATACTTGTAGTGTACCCTACTAGTGTAGAAGTATGTGTGAATTTTAATATTTTGGATTGTTTTTGTATTTTTTTTTTCAGTGCCCATTTGCATGATGCAGAGAGCAAAAGTGCTGAGTTGCACTTATGCATACAGAGCTGACATCTGCCAAATATCTAAAAATAGAAACAGGATGTAACTAATTATTTATTTTGTTTTCTTTTAATTCTCATTTGCATGGCACATTGTGGAGTGCAGCAAATGCTGAGCTGTGCTTACACATGCACAGGTCACATCTGCCAGACATCAAAAAATAGAAATCAGATGCAAATATGTGTTTTTGTCTATGTGTTTTTATTTAATTTTTTTTTTAATTGCTGTATGGGCATTTCGGCACAGTGCTTAGCAATGCTAACAGGTAGCTTAGTAGTATATGTGAAGGTATACTGGTTTTCTCACTATCCAAGTAGCTAAATAGGTCAAGTTATGGCCTAAAGTATTGTAGGCCCTGGGTTCAAGTCCCCTGCAGTCATACCTTTTTACATTTTTGCTGTGGAAATGTGCGAGGTGACCTAAAGGGTCATTTAATTTAAAAACAAAATAGTTACATTTGGAAAAGCTGCATGGTGCTAAGCACTACTTAAACATGGTCAGTGACTACTCCTGTTTCCATGTTACTCAGCTGCCTTAAAACACAGTTGTGCGAGTTTCCGTGTTGCTCAGCTCTGCTAAGCAGGTTTGCGCAATGCTAAGCAATGCTGCAGTTTTCTGAATGTTACAGTATGACATGTAAGGGTGGGAGAACAACCTATATTAAGGCCAATAGGCAGGAAATATGCAAAATTTGTTGTACTCTTATTAACCTGTTGATATGCCTGGCAGTGATGATGGAGAGGGTGTTGTCACCCATGATGAACTGCCAGGATTGGTGTGCAGGACAGTGTTCCATGGTTCAAAACTATGAAACCTGGCTGTTGCAGGACAATTACAATAGCTCAGAATGTAAATCTGAAGCCTGGGATCAGTTGGCTAGGGATCTTTCCAGTACTACTGGCATCCCCCACACTGATGATGATGTCACCACTATAATGACCTGAAACAAAGGAAGTGGGGAACCTTGAACACCTGGATCCAAAAGGCTAGGGCCGGGCAGACCCCACAGATATGTTAGTATGTTTGTTAAAATTTTACTAAAATAGAATCTGAATCTGTGCAAAACTGCTATGCATAATGGTTTGCTTCTCTTACAACAGCTGCAGCTGAACAGGCTCACAATGTCTAGTCTCATGCTGGGTACCTGGCCAGGATGTGCCATGTGTAATAAGTATGGATATTTTGTGATAACTGTAGTGCAATAACAATAAACGATACCAATAACTATAAGCAATAAGGTTTAAAGCAGGATTGTGGTTTGATAACTAATGTGTGCAAATAACTGCAGTAGGGCTGTATGCACTGCATCTGTGTTCTAATGTCACTGCAGTCAACTGCAAAACTGAAATAAATAAAGAATGCAAAAGTGATTACCTGATAAATGTATTGTACAACCCACAGTACCGTTTAGAGCTGTCTTCAGGCCGCTGTCAATCAAATAATGCTCTGTATTCCTCCCACTCCAGGAATAAAGTATATCGGTAAAGTAGCCCACATTCTGGGCAGATACCATGTGTATACTTCACAGATTCTAAGGTGTAATAACAATAAAGTATAAAGCAGGATTGTGGTTTCATAAGTAATGTGTTCAAATAAGTGCAGTAAGGCTGTATTCATCGTATGTCTGTTCTAATGTCTCTGCAGTCAATTGGTACATTATGTACACATGTCCCCCGAAGTCACAACTTTTGGGTTCTAGTCCCATCCCTGCCAACTAAGACATGATGGCTGTCTAGTCTACTTAATGTATGCAAACATATCTCTCAACAGTCATGATTTTTCATAATTTAATGACAACTGTACAATCTGTCTGGTCCATGATTAGTAGATAAATGATTACCTGGAATGCAATGTATTTGCAAATCTATTTATAGAACACCTTGGTAGTTGTGTATGTGCACATTATGCAAAACAGTTCTGTGTAGTTGTGTACCTGTATTTGTTAGTGCTTGGTCCATACTGTCCCATGCTAACAACTTAAGAGGTATGTACATGCTGCATCATCTATAGAATAATTTGAGTCACTGTACTCACAACTGACACTGCACACCTGTAGAAGTATGTATTAGTACTCTGTGCATTAATATAATCTGTGACTTCACTAATGGGATGTTTTTCTCTCTGTCCCCACACCCCTTATCTTCTTTAATTTATTGCTATTTATTATTATAATTTAATATTAATTTATTCTGTTTAACTGTTATGTTGGCATTATGGGCTATTTCATACTGGTTGCTGTTAACATACTTACTGTTATTTATTGTTGTGTTCCACATAATATACCTTAATATGTATTTGGATTAATCAATATCATGTTCCATTATGTTAATACTAATACTAGTTTGGTTATTACTAACCTTAACTTATCTTTATATCTAATTTACTACAGCACAACAAGGTAGGTCAGTTCCAGCTGATCCACCTATCTTGGCTCCTCCAGCAGTGCCATTAGGGCCCAGCACATCTGGGCCACAGCCTGGTGGTGCCTCTCTGCTGTCCTTGCACTACTTGTGGTGTTGGGTGGTTGCATCCCACTGGCTGGGCCCCTTCTGGAAGCAGTACTGGAGAGGGTGTTGTCACCCATGATGAACTGCCAGGATTGGTGTGCAGGACAGTGTTCCATGGTTTTAGATAACACCTGCACAAGATTGAGGACATTCTCACCCCCCTGGTGGGGAAGGTTTGCCCTGGAGCCCAGCTTCCACCACTTTCACCCTAGGGGCAGTGAAGGAGCAGTGCCAATAGTCCCATGGGTGGGGACTTGAATCATTCTCCTACCTTGTGGAAGCACCTGAGACTGTGATTCCACAACACCGTCCCCATCCAAGCTGTTCACTCCCTCTTATGCCAAACACTGCCCCTGTCTGCTGTCTTGTCTGTCTTCAAAAGCTACCTCACCTTTCCAATTTACCTCCCCCACACATACCTATGTCCCTTCTCCAACATTCCACTCTCACCTTAACAAAAAAAAAAGAAATGGGCACCTGTCCCAAATAAAATTATCATCCCACACAGAGCTCTCCATTTTGCACAAGTAATTTGGTCCAATTGGCTTGACAACACAGTTATGTTGTCACCACCCCTCTCATAGGTTCATAGGTTCATAGGTAGGTACTAGGCTATCTGCCTGAGGACATTTATAAGCCTAGCCAGAGTGTGTCAGCTTTTGCTGCCCCATTGATTAATTAACTGAGCCTCTGTCAAGCAGAGCCAATGAAGTGATCCCCAGGGTGTATTTTCTGTTACCCATCCACTTGTCAAGGTTTCCTTTGAAGAGTGTTAGTGAGGGACTCTGCCTAATATAGTTAGGAATTTTGTTCCAAAGCTTGGGGAGTCTCTGTGACAGAAATCTATGCCTCCAGTGTGTTCTATTTATTGTCATGGAGAGGTTTAGCTCACTAGAGTGTGTGGCTCACAGTGACTTGGATTTCTTTAGGTGGACCATGTCCATCAATTGGACATGGTTTTGTAAGTCAGGCAGAGATCACATCTGAGTAAGCAATATGCCACTGAGTACAGCCAGAGTTTTTTCAGTTGGGCTGCATAGGACATATGTTTGAGGTCAGTAATCCTCTTGGTGAGGTACTTTTGTGGTCTTTTCAGCTGTTGGAAGTGTCTTGTGAGGTACATCCCAAATGGGACATTGTACTCTATGATGGGTCTGATGAGTGACAAGTAGAGGGGGCACTATAACCTCTTTATTGCTAGATGCAAACCCCTTAGTAATTAGATGGGCCACATAAAAGATTTCTTAACTATTTTGGCAATATGATTGTCAAAGGAGAGATTATTATCTACCTGGGTCCCCAGATCTCTTATTACCTCTTCTGTATTAAGGGGGCTGCCGCCTCTGTGGTAATTTGTAGGTGTTTTGTTCTTCCCAAATGGGATGACTATGTATTTTTTGGCATTTAGCTTGAGGCCATGACTTTGACACCAGGTGTCCGTCTCAGTAAGGCCATTTTGGAGGATGTCCATGTCAGCCGGAGAGTCAATTATGGTTCCCAGTTTGCAGTCATTGACGAACTTGATTAGCCATAGTCCTCCTGTGTTTGCCTGTACTTCTGAGAAGTATATGCCGAACAGTACGGGTCCCAGGACTGAGCCTTGCAGGACACCACTTGTGACTGGTTTAGAGTCGGACCTGAAGCCTGCTATTTTTACCATGTGAGTTCTGTCTGTAAGCCAGTTGGCAACCCATCTTGTGGCATAGGGGTTTATGTTCAGGCTGGTTTGTTTTTCTATAATACCTGAGTGAGGAATGGTGTTGAATGCCTTGGTGAGGTCAAGGTAGGCTGTCTGAACCACCTTTCTCTTGTTTATGGCCTTGGTGACTGTCTCAAAGAAGTCAACCAGGTTTAGTAGGCATGATCTTCCCTTAACAAAGCCAAACTGGGTCGGGTCAAGTGTTTGGAGGTTCCCAATGTCTTTGTTAATTAATTCCATGATGATGCGCTCCATATCCTTGCAGACCAGACTAGGCAGGCCTATGGGGTGATAGTTACCAGGGTCAGTTATGTCCCCTCCTTTGTGGAGTGGAATAACCATTGCTGTGTGCCATTCTATGAGCACGTAGCCTGTGGAGAGGCTGAGGTTGAACAGCATGTTTAGGTGGGGGATTAGTTTGTTCTGTAGTTCGTGCAAGACACATCCTGGGACACCATCTGGCTCCATTGACACTATGTTTTTGGCTTTTGAAAGGGCTGTATTCACCTGTGAGTCTGTGTTTTCCTGGACAATACACTTTTCCGGTATTGTTGTGAACCCTTTTGGAGGTGAGAGGGAGGTGAAGTTTGCACTGAATCTATCTTCCAAGATGTTGGTAATATCAGTAGGTTCAGTATATTTTGTGCTATTTTGCACTAGCTCAGAGCATATCTGTGAGTTACCACTTTAATTCTTGACATAGCTAAAGAAGGCTTTGTGGTTATCTTTCAAATCCTGGCTATTTTTGTTTCGAAGTTAGCCTTGGATGATTTTATGAGGGACCTTAGTTTCTTACTGATACTGATCAGGGATGTCTTTCCTTCTTGGGATTTGCTTTTTTTCTGAACTAGTTTCCTCCCTTTATTGTATAACCTGTTTATGGCAGGGGTCCACCAGACTGGTTTCCTTCTCTTAGGGGAGTGAGCCTTGATTTTGCTAAAGATGACAAGATCCATGCATCCTTGTAGGTGCTCATAGAGAGCATTTGTAAAGGATTCTGCATCTTGGGCAGCTATATCCTTTAGCATGGAGGCTGTAAAACTTACCACCTCTGTCTTAAGTAAGGTGAAGTTTGCTTTAGAAAAGATTTTCACTGTGGTTTCCTTGGTTGGGGTGGTGGTGGGGTGTGGACATCCAAAGTGATTAGTTTATGGTCTGATCTAATCAGTGACAGGTTGACTTCCGGTGCAGAACACCTGTCGCCCATGTTGGTGATGACCAGGTCCAATATGTTTTCACCTCTGGTAGGGAAGTTTACCAGCTGATCCAGGGCATTTGAGTTGATAAATTCCAGGAAGCGCTGAGCCTGGGAGTTTGTACTCAAGTAGTTTTCCTAGTTAATGGTAGGATAATTGAAATTGTCCAATATCAGGGTGTTCGGTAGGACCTTCATGTTTTCCAGTGTCTCCAGAAAGGCAGAGTGGTGGTCCTGGGTCATGGAGGGTGATCTGTAGCAGGCCACAATTTGCACTGCAGATTTTCCCAATGTTAGTTGCACATGGATGATCTTAGAGGTATCATGCTGCGCCACTAACCTGGAGGTGTAGGTATCCTTGATGAATATGGATACACCCCCTTCTTTTGTGTTTCGGTCCATGTTCTGTGGCCAAAATGTGTGGTATGAGTTGGAACCTGGTAGTGTTGGGGGGTGATGGTCCAGATTCATCTACAAATTCTGTCAAAGTGTACAGTTGTTGCTGATGAAGAAATGGATAGCTATAGTTCTTACCTACACCCCTCCTGCACATGCCTACCTGCCTTTCACTATTTTTCCCCTTTCTTGCACTCGTTTTCACAACTGTTCTATCTCCCCATTTTTCTTTTTTTTTAGTGATTGTTTGCATGTTGCTAAACTCAGCTAAATGGAGCTATATTGATATATGTGTTTTAAATGATAATAAACTCATACAAAATAAACACTAGCTCCCTATTTTGAACTGAAGGCCATCACACCTGCAGACCACTGCACTAACCTACCATGCTACGCAGCTGTTAATTACAGCATGTGGTTTAAGCAAAACATAGTAATTTCAAGTTACCATCATTAAACATGCGTAAGCAGAGCTGTTCATTGAACAGCATCTCACGAACTTGCTGAAAAAGTAATGGAAAAACTGGAAGTGTAACTTGGAGTCTGGTACAGGACTACATCACTAGAAAGCCAGACACAGACTAATGGATGTAACTGAAACCTCTAATAGCAGGTAAATGGGCACTTTTATCAACAACATGTACACATACACCAGCTACAACATTGATGGCAAAATACATGTTCAGCTGGGACTCTTGTGGAGAAATACATCCTTATAAAGTCAAGCACATAATAATGGATGTAATGCAGGTATGTCACAGCCTGTATGTGTGCACTTATACCCTCACAAATACATATGCTGTAACAGTCACTGAGTAGCTCAGTCTGTTAAATGCTTTGTAAACAGTAGGTTTTGCCACACATGGTCCTGGGTTCAAATCAAGTTGTTTAAATGTCATTATTGTGAAGCTATCAATGAATGACTGAGTCATGCACTCCTTATCCACACAGTGCATTTCAAACGAAATGTCTGCTTTTCAGTTATGGAAGTCACAGGCCTGCAGATAGGAGCACATTTGACATATCCCTATAGCAATATTATAAGTGCATAAAGTGTCAGGTCATGAATTAATACACATTCACAGAGGATTTAACTTAGGTAATGCAAATGAGGCTCACTGATATCAGAATGCAGCACACAATAATTTCTTAATGACATTACAGATTGGCACAGCTGCACAAATAACATACACATATGGAGGTCCTGCTAGTAACGAGGACTGCCAGCACACACATTCCAAATGACTACCATAATGTAACACATGACCTGATAGTTGCGCAAATAGTTGACATAATGATATATTTACCCCCTGTGTTGCTCAAGGACACAGCAAACATGTTGCCTAGTACTCTTTTAGTGATACTGTTGCCTAACATACTTACCTTAAACACATGCTTTAATTTGCAGTGGAATGGGTACCATCACTCTGGCTCTGCCTCTACAACAAGGCTGCCACAGCTTCCACAGTTACTCTTACAGCTTGTTGTCCTCCAAAGTGTTCACCCTCTTGGCCTATGCCTATTGCCTGCAGCATCAGCTGCAGCCTATAGCACACACATCTGTATGTAAAAGTAGCTGCTACAGATGTACCATCTGTGATGACATATCCTGACACAAGTAATGTCCTACACAAAATAACAGAAAGGTCTTCTAATCTACATGAAAGCCTTATATCTTGTTCAGTGGTTGCATGTCTCTGGCTGATTATACTGCAAATCAGTGGTGTTGGCTTCAATTAGCATTTCAGAATCACAGACTGGTTAAGAGCCAGTAACCCTGTTTAAAAGGCAAACAGCTGGCTAGGGGAACCAGTCTTTATGAGACTTTCTTCACATAGAAGAGTATTGTAGTCCATCAGGTATGTAACCTTTTTGTTTACAACGTGATGCATAAGTGTGAACATACTTAGGGGGAATGGGGATTACAGCATTAAACCTTTCTTAGAACTGTAATGATGAGATGTCATTGATTTCCAGATTTGTGACACCTACAGAGGATGTACAATACATTGAGGGTGGAATGTTTTTTGTCAGTGTGGTAAACAGGTCTCATGGGAATGGCCCTTTATATGGTTGTAAAAGCACACTGCTGTTTGTTTGGTGCTGTTGTTTTGACATATTATTAGGGGGGTTGCCCCTAGGGACACACTACAATGAACTCCTGTGTTGGGTATGTGATCATACAGCAGTATCTGTCATGGCACAAATGGTAATAGCTGACTATTGCTAGTATCTTAGTTGCATCCACATGCTTACTATGTTTGCACACTGTGGAATATGACATGTGTGATCAAACAGTGGATACTGCCAGCCATTCTGTTCTTGCTGTATCTCTACATAGTGTGCTTCCACATATGTGATCCTGACATCTGTTCCCATTTTTTGTGCTTCAGGTAACATGTATGCCAGATGCTATGTCCCATTTACAGATGCTGAGAATGATATAATCCTGGAAGGCCTCTGTCAGCACCATAAACTCCTACTGTCCAGGAGAAGGCAAAACAAGAAACAGCGGGCAGTATTGTGGGCTGACCTTGTCATAATGTTAATAACATAGGTCACAAGAGCAGGACATATAAGCAGGTTCTACACTGTGCAACAGATATGATAAATGCGGCATGCAGAAGAGCAGCAGATGTGGCCAGGGACTGTAGTGTCACCGGTGTAGGGCTTGCAGCAGAACAACCACTCTCAGCCACTGAGGAATTTCTGGAGAACCTAGGAACACACGACAGCTCTCAGACATCCATCACACTGTATATTGTGGATGTGGGTACCACAGTTTCCATGCCAGAGGAGCATCCAGGTAGGCTTATTCTGATCAGCACTAGACTACTGTAGCATTCAGTGTGTCAGGGTGTACATACCTTTACATGGGTGTCAGGTGTTTGTTTTTAGGGGGGGTAGGAGTTTAACTGCAGTTGAATCTCATGCTCAGATTTTGACCAACATAACAATTAACAAAGTAACTACTGTAAATGTAAGATGTATGCATGTATTACCCTGTTATAGTGAAACATGTGGTGGTATTTATACTACCTCTCCCTCAACTTTTCACAGGTCCATCAGGAATTGGGTAAAGCTGTGGTCCTGCTCCTGAAAATCACAACATTGTTTTGTTACAGATGCAGATTTACTGCAATATATTCCATAAAGTGTCATCTCAAGCCTGCTGTCTGGATTGCTGTACTTTTAGCATGATTGCTAACTACACAGATATTTTCTGACTGTACACACTTTAGAGTCATACCTATGCTTTGCAGGTGTGACTACATTGATAGATGTGATAGTATTATTAGGACATTACAGATTGCCATATGTGTCAGCTGTGCAAAGTCTTCACAAATGTCAACAGTGTACCTCAATGTTGGTAATGAGATTGCTGTGTAAAGAGCTTTTATTTACAAGTAACTACAGATATTTGTGGGAACAGTGATGTCCTCATGTCCTACTATATGAGTTTGGGGGTTAAACAGGTCTGTAATAGTGACAATAGTGTATTCAGCTTTACATTTATTGCAACACAGTACTGCAGAGCATTATAGTGCAGCACACACTACTTCAAAATCAGTTCACCTACAGGCACACACAGCAGATTTCCATGGTCCATCTTGCCTGATTTCCTTCCGGCCTCACACACACACTTTCAACCTATTGGGTCAACCTAGACCTCCTGCACCCGCACACAACACCCGGTGCAAGTGATGATACATGTGCCACATTCCTGTCATCCTCATCATTGATGCAGGAAAATGAAGCTATGTGTCTGATGCCGAGGATGACTATATAAATTAATATGTAATTGTGTAATGCAGTGTTGCTTTGCCATGACACTTGTACTGGTCACTGACATACTGTATGCTGGCATTTGTAATGAGTAAGCCACATTATTTTGTTTACCTTATGTTGCATGATGTTAACTTACACAATGAAAGGTGTGTCATAGACCTATTTATGGTTCAGTTTCAGTAATTTGTAGGGGACACCTATGGATGCATAGTGGAAATAAACCCATAGCCGTCACAGCACAGGATGGAATATCAGCACAGAAGAAATATGTCTTCAGCAAGGTACAGCACTGTAGGTGCATGGCTCCATATGTCATATGTGTATAACAGGCTAACAAGGGCAATGGCATCATTCAACCTACTCATGCATCCCTAATCTCTGAAAAGGTATGTTCTCATCTGTCCTGAAACTGCTTACACCCTATTTCTGAGGTGAAGCTTGTAAAACTGGTCTAGCAGTTTCTGTGTTATGTGATTGTTTCAAGGCTTGCTGATTTAAAAATAGTTTCTGTTTATAAATGTATTTATTTATTTATTTATTTATTTTATTTATTCTTGCATTCACTGTTGGAAACTCCTGGGTTCTGGCTAGTGTGATTCTCAAACAATCTGGAAATATATCACTGATTGATAAGTATATTTCTTGGCATTTTAACCTTTCAAAGTTCTGCATTGTATTTTGCCTGACTGAATTGTTTTATATATTTTCTGCCATTGTTTTCTGTTCTCATCTGCCCTAAAAATGTTTTTTCCCCTCCCCCCTATTCTTGTGGTGTTGTTATAGTTGGTGGCTTTGCAGTTGCCTGCCCCTACTGTAAATTTGATCTGGGACACCCCTCCCAGTCTGGTGTTCACTCTACTTAATACAAGAGAGAACATTTGAGAAGGCCAACCCACTTTGGTTCTTAACCTCTGCTCCTCCTTCCTGTCTTCCTCTCTCCTTGCACTTTACTTAAAAAATTGCACTTTATTTTGCTTTTGCTTCTTCTTAAAAGTACTCAATTGTATTTATTCTGCTGCATTTATTACTGCTTGGTAGTAGCCTGATATTAAATTGTAACTGTTATTCTAAGCCTTTCGGTTTAAACACTTGGGATTCAGACCAATTGTTTTACATTAAGAAGGTTTGTGGTCTGCAATGTTGTGGCAGTACAGGTAGCTTACATACTTCTAAATTGGGAACTGCTGATTGAAGGCTCAATGTCTGTTATTCTAAAAGTGTATTAGTTCTGGTTTAAGCACTTGAGCTTCAGGCCAGTTATTTTACATTAAGGAGGTATGTGGTCTGCACTCTTGTGGGAGGAGAGATTAGTTTCCGCCCTTCTGAGCTGGGAATTTCTGGTTAAAGGATTATTGTGGCAGCTTATCTGAACTGTTTCTTTCTGAAATTGTTGCAACTTGTTTGCTGTAGTATAGACTAGATTCAGGCATGCTGAATCTAGCTTTGTTTGTATAACTTGAGCACTGATCCAGGCCATCTTTTTTTGGAGAAGGCTCCCCTGCACCCTAGTGGCAGGAGTGTGCAGTTAGCACTTGTCTGATTGAAGACTGCCAGAACAGGGCTTAGTTTTGAGCTTTTTTACTGGTTAAATGGGTAATGTGTTTAAATCAGTTTCCTTGTTTTCTATTGTTATATAAAAAAATGCACTTTATTCATCTGCTTTTACTGTATTTGTTTCTTCCTACGTTATTGCAATTATTATGCTGCATTTATTACTGCTTATTAGTAGCCTAATTAAACTGTAACTGTTATTCTAAGCCTTTGGTTGAAGCACTTGGACTTCAGACCAGTTGTTTTACATTAAGAAGGTTTGTGGTCTGCACTGTTGTGGCAGGACAGGTAGCTTACATCCTTCTGATTTGGGAGTTGCTGATTGAAGGCTTAGTGTCTGTTATTGTAAGAGTGTATTAGTTCTGGTTTAAGAACTTGGGATTTGGGCCAGTTATTTTACATTAAGAAGGTGTGGTCTGCATTCTTGTGGGAGGAGAGGATAGATTCTGCCCTTCTGAGCTGGGAGTTTTTGGTTAAAGGCTTATTGTGCCTGCTTATTTGAACTGTTTCTTTCTGAAATTGGTACACCTTGTTTGCTGTAGCATAGACTAAATTCAGACCTGCTGAATCTACTTTCATTTGTATAACTTGAGCACTAATCCAGACCATCTTTTTTTGGAGAAGGTTCCCCTGCACCCTAGTGGTAGGAGTGTGCAGTTAGAACTTGTCTGATCAAAGACTGCTGGAATGGGGCCCAGTTTTTAGCTTTTTATTGGTTAATTTGTTTAAATTAGTTTGCTCATTTGCTACTGTTATATGAAAAAAAATACACTTTATGCATCACCACTTAGCTAGGGTTAAACTATTCCTGGTGCCATAAAGTCTGCTCTTCAAATTTTCCTTAGAACTAGCCAGTTTTTTAGGTTTAGCACTCAAATCTGTTTCTTTGAGCTCAGCACTTGTTCAGAACTCGTTGTAAGCACTAAATAAGCTACAAATGACTACAGCACTCAACTTTCCTCACTTGTCTAGAGGAAAACAGTTTTTAGTACTTAATAAATAAGCACCTATCCAGACATGTCTAAGGGTCAGCTCCCGGTGTTTTCTTCTGTCTACATGATGAATCTGGGCATCTTGGGGCAATGCAGCAATTGCCTCATGTACACAGACAACCATCTTCTTCTACCACCCAACACTACAACCTGTGAGAGATGCACTTATATAGCCAAACTGGAAGCAAACCTCTCTTCACCCAAGACTGGACTAGACAGTCAAGAGGAAAAGGTAAACACTTGCACCACACCACACTTATCACATAGTCCCTCAAAACCTACACCACCAAAACACACAAATAGCAACACAAAACACACACTTCCATTCACGGAGGCTCTCAATAAAAATCTGCTCAAGCAACAGAGACCTACAAAACAGAAACGCATGCAATCTCCAGCCCCCAACACAACTCAAATGACACATAGCTCAGTGTGCCACTCAACCACAGCCCATAAGGCAAAACAACATACCCAACACTCTAGTCATAGGTGACACTATAGTCAGGCACACTGATGTTCCACTCACCAGGCTAAACAAGGAGAAAGTTACTGTCAGCTGCCTGTTGGGTTCCAGGATCTGCCACATAATGAACACACTCAGGTCACTCCACACCAATACAAATATGACTCTGTCATTGTCCATGTTAGTGTGGATGACCTGAGATGTACCTCCCTGGACTGCATGAAAAGAGATATGGAGGAGCTCTTTGATCTTGTAGCCCAGGCAGGTATGACCCTAGCTCTGAGTAGCATCCTGCCATCACCCAGAATGATACCAAAGTACAAGGACAAAATGATTGACTTCAACAATTGGCTAAGCTTCTGGTGTCATTCTAAGGGGATCCAGTATCTGTCTGCCTGGGATGACATGATCGACAGACCATGATGCTTTGCCAGAGATGGCCTGTACCTGTCACCCTTGGGATTCCGCATACTGGCTAAGGCTCTTGCCACCCCTATAGTGCCTTTTTTAGGGAAGGTTCAATTTAGAAATTCACCACCATAACAGGTACAAGCAAGCAAAATCTGAGGGTAATGCTACTCAATGCTAGAAGTCTAAACCTCAAAATGCATTTACTTGAGGCACTCCTTAAAATGGAGAACATCGACATCTGTGCAGTGACAGAGACCTGGTTCAAGGCTCCAGAGAGTGCCCCTGCATTACCAGGCTATAATTCATACCCCACCTTTCAGCCACCTAACCCAGACTGAAACACTTAAGGTGGAGGCGTGTCCATATTCATTAAGGATATCCACATCTCCAGGCTAGTTGCTCAGCATAATGCATCCGAGATTATCCAAGTGCAAATAACTCTGGGCAAGACCACAATCCAAATTATAAACGCTACAGATTCTCCACCATGCCCCAGGATTCCCACTCCTCATTTTTTCATACACTAGAAAATATTAAAGTACAACCCAACACCCTAATAATGGGCAATTTCAACTAACCCACTATTAACTGGGAAAACTACTCATATACCAACTCTTTTGCTCAACATTTTCTGGAATTCATAAATTCCAACACCTTGGACCAACTTATCCACATCCCCACCAGGGGCAGCAATATCCTAGACCTGGTCATTTCCAACATGGGCGAATGGTGTTCCACACCAGAGGTCAATTCCTCATTGGTGAGGTCCGACCACAAGCTAATCAGCCTAGACATCCACATCCTGCCCCCCCTCCATTAGGTAAACCACCATAAAAAATTTCTCCAAAACCAACTTCACGCTTCTTAAGACAGAAGTGGCAAACTTCACAACACCCATGCAAACAGAAAATAGAGGTACGACTGCTGAATCATACACAAATGGACTTTATAAGCACTTACACGAGTGCATGGATCTTGCTATCCCTAACAGAACCAAGATGCTTATCTCCAAAAAAAGGAGGCCGATGTGGCGGTCCCCTGCCATAAACAAACTCCACAACAGAAGAAAGAAACTGTTGCAAAAAAGAGTAAAATCCCATTATTGGAAGAACTCCCTGGTCAGCAAAATCCTCCAAAGCTAGTTATCAAAACAAAATTGCCACTGATTCTAAAGACAACCACAAAGCATTCTATAACTATATCAAGAATCTCAATGGCAACACTCAGATCTGCTCTGAGTTACAGCACAATGGCACTAAATATACAGAACCAACTGATATTGCCAACATCCTGGCAGATAGGTTCAGTTCTAACTTTACCCCTCTCACCCCCTAAAGGGCCCATCTCTATACCGGAAGAAAGCAAAGTTTCTGTAATCACAGCTGCACAGGTAAAAACCACACTCTCCAAAGCCAAGAACACAGCATCCATGGGACCAGACAACATCCCAGGCTGCATTCTACATGAACTACAGACTGAACTGGCACCCCACCTAAGCACCATGTTCCATCAGAGCCTCACCTCAGGCTTTGTGCCTACTGAATGGTGCACAGCAATGGTTATCCCACTCCACAAAGGGGGAGCCACCACATAGCCTGGGAACTACCGCTTCATTAGCCCAACAAGCCTGGTCTGCAAGGCCATGGAATGTATCATCATGGAACTTATAAACAAAGACATTGGTAATCTCCGAACTCTGGACCCCACCCAGTTCAGGTTAGTAAAAGACAGATCATGTCTCCTAAACCTGATTGACTTCTTTGAAACAGTCACCAAAGCTTTAGACGAGGGTAAGATGGGTCACACAGCCTATCTAGATCTCACCAAGGTTTTTGACACCATCCCCCACTCTGGAATTATAGATAAACTCACTAAACTAGGTATAAATCCCTATGTCACAAGATGGGTTGCCAACTGGCTCACTAACAGAACCCACACTGTGAAAGTAGCAGACCCCAAATCTCACTTCAGACCAGTGACAAGTGGAGTACCACAGGGTTCAGTCCTGGGTCCTCTCCTGTTTGGTATCTACTTTTTTGAAGTACAGGCTAACACAGAAGGTCTTTGGCTAATGAAGTTCACAGATGACTGCAAACTAGGATCCATAATTGAAACTCCTAATGATGTGGACATCCTACAAAAGGGCCTCAATGAGATAGATGCCTCTTGTCAAAGCCATGGCCTCAAGCTCAATGCCAAAAAGTGCACTGTCATCCTCTTTGGTATAAACTCTGTACTCATAAGCTAAAACATAGGTGGTAGTCTACTTAACACTGAAAGTGTTATAAGAAACCTTGAGACACAGGTGGACAATAGTCTCTCCTTTGATAATCACATCGCCACATTAGTCAGGAAATCCTTCTACATGGCACACCTCATCACAAAAGTTTTCTCATCCAGGAAAAAAGAGGTCATTGTCCTCCTTTACTCATCACTCATTAAACCCATTATAGAGTACAAAACCCCTTTTGGTATGTACCTCACAAGACATCTACAACAACTGGAAAAGCGACAGAAACACTTCACAAAGAGGATTACTGGCCTCAAACAGATCTCCTATGCAGACCGTCTCAAAAAACTCCAGCTTTACTCTGTCGCATATCGCCTACTCAGAAGTGATCTCTGCCTAACATACAAAGCTATGTCAAACCCAGAGCTGTTGGAGATGCTCCACTTAAAGAAATCCCAATCCTTCTGAGCTACATGCTCTAGGGACCTAAACCTTTTCACCACAATAAACAGAATATGCTGGAGGGATAGATTCCTGTCCCAGAGACTTCCCATATTCTGGAACAAACTACCTATCTATATCAAACAAAGCTCCCCATTAGCACTCAATAAAAATCTTGATGATTGGATGGGAAATAGGAAATTCACCCCGGGGATTACATCTGTGGCTCTGCTCGACAGGGGCACATGAAAATTATTTTCTTGCATGGCAAAAGCCAGGGTACCTCTTTGGCTAGGCTTGTATAGGCCCTAGGGCTGATAGCCTAGTACCTACCTATGAACCTATGAACCCTTGATATGTGTCACCAGGGTTTTGGGAGCTAACACATCTTCAAGCTGTAGTGATAGAGATGATCCATCTACAAATTTCCTGTGCCCATTACAGACATTTTGACCCACACCAGTTATGATTGTCTTGCTCTGCATCCCATTATGAAACTTGCACATGATGGGCATAACAGTAGATATGTGCTTCACATGCATGATGAACCTGTTACATATAGGTTGTAGTGTCTGTGTTACATACCTGTCTCTCCAGCATGTACTATTTATACCACAATGATGGTGTAGGTGTATAGAACAGGTAATACATGTGTTAGTCCTGTCTTGGATAAGTAGGAGCTACACAGTGGGATCTGACACCTCTTTGTACGGCAGTCATACCTATCCCATCCAAAGCATGTAGGAGACAGATTATGCATGTACAGTCTTGACATGGGCTGCATAGAACGTGTTATCTACAATATGCATTGGTTTACCATGGAACCTGTGTGGCTGCTACAGGTGTAAAATATGCCTGTGTAGTGACTTAGCAAAGGTGCCTTTGCATTCAATGATTGGTGTGATGACTGCCAAATATAGTATAACAATGACAGTATGGGATTTACATGCCATAGCTTTCTGTATAGGTTGTACAAAATTGAATGGATCTCCACATCTTACTGACCAGTGAAAGTCAAAGGCTAGATCACTCTCTGTCTCCATACATCCATGAGTAATGTCTCAACTATGTGTGGTGTACGGAGACTGCTATATTTTCCAGGGGTGGATGTCTTCCAAAAGGATAGCACTGTGCAGCCCTTGCCATTTACTGTTTGTCAGTGGCTCTGACAACAACTGAATGTGTATCTCAAGCCATCCTGGATAACTGTTGGATCTGTGTGGGATTCAGTGACAGCTCCTAATATGCAATCACTTGCTAATGTATTCAGTCAGAGGTCACTGACAGTGGCTCTACAGAGAAGGGAATGGCTAGAAGGGGTACTCCATTAATGATGTTTGAGGGAAGTCCACTGGTGACTAGTGTCATTGTAGTATAGGTCTACCCAGTCTTCCCAGATTATGACTGTTCGATAATTTGCTATCCACCAGCTGACATACCATTCTGTAAATAATATACACAGTTTTCAGCAAGGCCTACTGGCCTAATATTGTCAAACATCTTGTCAGGCCATAGTAGGTGGAATGAGTCATATTCCCATCATCCATTGCATAGTGTAACACTCAGTGAGGTACACCAGTTAGGGTAGATAGGCATGATCTGCTCTTGAACAAAACAAACTGTGTTTGGTCAGATGTCAGTGGGTGTATGACATTGTTACTGATTATATCCATGCTAACTCCTTTCATGGCTTTACATATCAGATGACTGAGAGATCTGGGGACACTGCTTGGCACTGCATGCTAGATGTCCTCTGAGCAACTAAGTACTGCAGTTACTTCTATCATGATCCAAAAAAAGAGTCATCCAAGGTGTCTGTACAGAGCACAGACAAACAATTGAGGGAAGAGTAATATGTGTACCCTGTACAGATAAGGCAGGAGATTTTACACAGGTATTCTGCAGTTGGACACTACTCAAACGGTGTGTACTGAAAGGACACAATTACCTTGTGAAGAATGCGGAAAGCAGGGGAGTCCTTTGAATTGCTGGTGCTTGGCTACTACTAATGCAGGTCTCAACACAACCACTCTATCATGGGATACCATGCACCAATACTTTTTCTGTCAGAGCATGCAAAATGTTACTATGAATCTCATGATGAGAAGCAGGACACAGCCTGTTTGTTCATCCACATAGTTGTCCCACATCATGAAAGGCTCTCTGTAGGATTCACATACCCTTCTTCAGATAGATGCCTTGATTAGCAACCTGAGCAATCAGTTGGCTTTTGCATGTGTTATGTCTTCTCTACCAGGGATGGTGGTATGTCACTAGGGAACTGACCGGATGGTGATTAGGAACACCGCTGCAGTATCACCATACAATGCGCAATTTCTTGTGACATAGATGTCCAAGCTTAATGAAACAAGTAGCACAGTGGTGGTGATCCATCTTCCTCTGAGCATGCATGAGCATCCACATCTTCACTGCAAAGAGTGCCTGCCAACGCTGTGTTTCAAGCTGTCAACCAAAAGGGTGCGACAGCATGACCCTAACTTTGCAGGACTTGCACAGTGTCACATTTATAGGTATGGTATTGGGACCAAGCCTAATGACAGGATTATGGTCAATCCAAGGTCCACATAGCTGGCAAACCATTGTATGGCACACTGTCATGTGCTGTGTTACCTTAAGGAAGCTACATAAAGGTGAAATGTTACATTTCATCATCTGTCATGACACTGCCTAATGATGGCCTGCTGTGATGTACACACAAGCATGACTGTATTGGTAATGGTACTATCAATGACTACTGATGAGATGTGGAAAGTGTCCCCACCCCTCTACTCCTATGCCACACAAACACAATGTGTGACAGATGTGATTGTATTTCAAACCTTGATTCCATGGTGTCTCAAACAGCAGTTAGTACATATGGCAATTAGCATTCTGCCAACATGCACAGCTCACGTCTTGCTCCAACCACACCCACGTCACACACACCTGCATGTGTGCCTCTTCTTACCAGACACATTCCCAAACAATAGACACCTCAGAAAATCATACCTCTGGACAGCACAGTACACATAATAGTTCATGAACCACTATCTCACTGGTCAAACACCTGAGTCAAAACACAAAAATCAAACCTATTATTCAGAGATGATTACATCATGAGACACATTGATGTCTGTGTCACCAGGATACACTGTGGGTTGGCACAATATGCCATACCACACATTGTGGGTTGGCACAATATGCCATACCACACATTACCGCAACTCAAGGAATATCAGATAACATAATGATGACATCATAGTTCCTGCAGGTGTGCAAGACTAGGGACATACATCACTGGACTGTATACAGACACATGACTGAGTTTAGACACTCTGTGTCTCTCGTGGGTATGCCGATAGCTTTCAGCTGCATTTGACCCTCACCTAGGATGATGGCTCAATACACATGAAAAATGATGGACATTTCAGTCTGGGATGACTTTCTCAACAGCTGTCAATGCTTTGCCAGAGATGGTCTTCATCTCTCATGACTGGGATGTTGAGTACTGGCCAAGGCTTCTGCCACCCCACAGTGCATCTTATAGGGCACTGTCTGAAGGGAAAACTTCCCAATGAGAATGCCATATTCATACAACATCACAGTTATCCTGCTACATGCTGGGAATGACAACACTAAACCCTACTCTGTGGAAGCTGTCCACACCTTGGAATATGCAGACATCTGTGCAATCAAAGACTGGTTCATAGCTGTGGACAGCACCACAGCCATACCAGACTACATGTCCTTCCACATGTTCAGACCTCAAACTGAAAGTATGAAAGGTAATGCAGGCAGTGTGTACAAATTCATTAAGGATAGATACACATCCAGATTTGGCAAAGCACTGTGATTTCCCAGAGACACTGAAGGTGCTATTCACTGCTGGAAGGGCACCTAATCAAGCCATTGCCAGCTACAGGAGCAGGTCCGTTAATTCAGACACCTACTGCATGTATTTGAATGTACCTGTGTCTATCAGGATATATCAGTACACCATGGTTTGCTGTGACATTAAGTAACCACCAACTGTGTTGCTTAGTCATGTTGAAGCTCACTTGCCTGAAGGTTAGTCCACATCCTTAACTACAATGCCCTGGACTAGTGGCATGACATCCCCACAAGGAGAGCCAATGTAGTGCATCATGTGTTTACTAATATGGGTGACCAGTGAAGCCCCTCACTGTAAGGTCCTCCCTGGTGAGATCTGCCACAGATCAGTCTCATTAAAACTAAGTATTAGACCTAACCCCCCCCCCGCAGAAAATGCAGAAATATACTTCAACAAAGCAATTTATTACCTCCATGGGATGTTTTACATAGCTTGACTGCACTTCCCCTCAGATGGGACAGGCAAGTATGCAGAATTCTACACCCATGCCTTATGTAAGCAGCAGTAAACTGCATAGACCCAACTGTACCTGACAGGAGGAAAATGAGCTCCTCATGGCACTGCAAACATGCCTTTAGCCATTAGCAGGCTGTACAGGCCTATATTATAATCGACGTTATGGAACATCTAATACAATATGGTCGACATCATATTATCGAAGTTTCGTTACTTCGAAAATAAAAAAAAAATTAAATATCAAATACTTACCCTAACAGGTTTAAGCAGACAGGCAAGCCCCCCTGCACCCCCCACACCCCCACTACTTAAATGGGTCTATATTATATTCTCAAAAGCCAACAATGTCAAATCTGACATTTTCAACATGAGACTATCGAACGCTCAAAATCGAGCATGTAAACAGAAATCTCCGTAAGGGGAGATTTCCATTTACTGCAATATAGTGCGGTCTCAGAGTTGGTATATTTAATTAGTGGGGGGTGTGGGAGGTGCAGGGGGGCTTGCCCTACTTAGACCTATTAGGGTACTTTTTTTTTTTTTGTACTTTTTATAATGTCGATGTTTGAAGACATCGACCATATGGTGTCGACCATATGTTGTCCGATGTTTTCAAACGTTGATCTTATAATATAGACCCACTTAAATATACCAACTTAGAGATTGTGCTACAATGCAGGAAAGGAAAATCTTCCCTTTCCGCACCATACTCCATTAAAGTGCGATCTCGGAGTTGGTATATTTAAGTAGCGGAGGGTGTGGTGGGTGCAGCCCCCCACATGGGTGGAGCAGGTGGGCTTGCCCCCCTGCCTAAACACCCTTTACTTGTTTTTGTTTTTTTTTTACAGGGTGTAATAGAATTTCGATGGTTTAATGTTTCGATCACTAAAGTTTGATCTTTAGTGATTCGAAGCATTAAACCTTCAAGATTCTAATATAGACCAGGTTGTACAATAAGAGATGGACATTGCTGTATGACAGTTGAGATGAGGATGCCCCCCTAAAATGAAGGCAGAACATCCTCAGATAATACAAGCACATATTGTTGTTGTGACATTGTGCAGAAACAGTATGTGAAAAAAATAGCCTCCCCCACAAAGCAGAACCACAATGTACAGTATAGTTACATGTGTAACCTCAGAGGAAAGGCCAAGATTGTCAGTGAACTCGTACTTAATGATACCACATATAATGGATCTGTACTCATAGTTAATGTGTTGTCCCACAGGTTTTACATCAACTTCACTCCCCTGTCTCAACCACACGTGCCACGTGATATTCCTACAACCTGTCCCACACCTTCTATATCTACAGAGCACATTGTGACTAACCTCTCTGTGAGGGATACAAAGCATATATTGGACATGCTAACATCCCAGGCTGCATGCTACATGTATTCAACAAGGATTACTAACTCCATTGGGAACTCCTTGCAATCATACGGTAACCACTGGCTGCATCCCAGCTGACTGGACAATGACAACTGTTATCCCCTTGCACAGAGGTGGTGCATCCACTGACTACCAGAACTATAGACCTATTTGCCTGTGTAGCCATATCTGTACACCCATGGGACAAATCGTCATGGAGTTGATTAGCAAACATATATGTAATCTATGCTTCAAAAAATCCAAACAAACTGTTAAGACACAAAAAAGCAAGGAAATCATGGCTGTTAAAACTGGTGGAAAAGTAATCCACTACCAAGTAAAATTGTCAGATGAAATTAAAGCAACTATAGTTCGCAACTGTAACGTAAGAGCTTTTATTATCCACAAGCACTTTCGGAGAGAATCCTATCTCTCCTTCCTCAGACAAAAGTGAAACAGTCCATTATTACAACATCCTCCTTTAAATAGGATGCCAATCAATTAATTAACCATTAACCATTTATGATTTTAATTAAGTACAAAACCGATGTGTTTATTTATTAAAAACAATTAAAACCATATTATTTAAAATTTGACTTGCTTCACTATTTAAAAACATAAATTTTTATAACATTTTTTTAAAATAATAATATATTCATATGCTCATATATTAATATATTAAATACTCACAACCCTTATGTTTATCAGATGTTAGTGCATGTTTTATAAATAGCATGCCAAATAGCTACACTTAGGGCTTATAACCTTAGCGTTTTCTTAAAACTTAATGTACAGACGCTTTTAAATAGTTATAAATGTAATGGTAGCAATATTTCTCAATTGATTTCCGAAATGTTAACAAAATCATATTTAAGCGTCAATGCCCTATTTCACTTACTATGCTTCTAACTATCCTCAAAACGCTCTAAAAGAGAAAGCTGTTAACTCTTGTTACATTAAGTAAATAAGCCCTATTTACTATATAAGTATATATGGGCATAATATGTTAAGATACTTGTAACACCAATTACTGGCGTTTACTTTATGTTTAAAGTTGATCCGGGCTATTATGCCATTGTACCATTATACTGTTACACTTCATGCAATGCTCAATTATGCATTATCTACGATGTCATTCAAGCTAAAAAAAGTATCTGTCCAATAGATAATATACTACATACTTGTGCCCCTTGTAAAAATGTTCTATAAAAAAGGATACAGAGAACACTGAAACAAGACAGAGGATAAAACAATAAACCGTAAAGCAGTTATGCATTATATACTTATCAAAAATCTCTAGAGGGTTAAGGTTTATCTTTTAAGGGACAATAGTTTTAAAATACAAGTAAGTTTATATCGCCGTTTAGGCCAGGATGTGTATGTGCGGCCGTCCTAAGTTGCCATAGTAACTCTTCTTTTTCTAATAACAGTTGCCATGGACCTGAGTATGTTTGTGTCTTAATCTGTTTCAAAACCATAAAATTTAAACTATGCTCCCTGTTGTGCATAATGTGGCAAGCCAAAGCGTTGTTGATGTCATTCTTGGAAATAGCGTATAAATGCTCATACGCTCTTTTTTGCAAAGCCCTCTCAGTTTTTCCTATATAGAAAGCCGGGCATTGCTTACAGCTTGCCACATAAACCACTGCTTTAGAAGAGCAGCTAAAATTACCCATTAGTCTATATTTTACATTATTTATAACAACATGGCTGCCCTCTTGCATGAATTTACATTGGTTACAAAACCCGCACTTAGTCATGCCCTTGGCCCTATTAAACAAAGTATGTCTATTCATTTCCAATAATGCTTTTAAATTGAATCCTTTCCTGAAAGCTATGCTAGGTGTTGTTCCCAACAATTGGTGTAAATTTGTATCTTCCATTATATTTGCCCAATTTTTCTGCAGGATTCCCCTTATAAAGTGATGGTCAATGGAGAACGTACAAAAACCTAACTCCTATGTCAGGTTCATTACCCCTTCTATTCGACTTTCCAGTCGTGTCTTGGTTAGTCGTCAAATCAAGCCCTCTTCTGTTAAGAATGGGCTTAAAATGACCAGATTCCCTTTTAAATCTTACCTCAGATGTAATCTCCAAGATGAGTGAATCAGGGTAACCCCTGTTAACAAACATAGTGGTCAGATTACCACATTCCTTATGGAAGTCTTCATCTCTGGTAATCATCCATGCCGCCCTAACCATCTGCCCCTTCACTACAGCTCTTTTTTGATGGATAGGGTGGCAGCTCCCAAAATGCAGAAACCCATTGGAATAAGTAGGCTTTCTGTAAATATTACTAATGAACATAGAGGATTCTTTGTCCTTAACTAGATTTATATCCAAGAAGCTGATTTTTGTCTCATTAACTTCAAATGTGAAATCTAGAAAATCAGTCATGGTTTTGATATTGTCTATAAATGGGGCCACCATGTCTAAGGAACCTCTCCATAACATGAACATGTCGTCCTGGTATCTTGTGTACCAGGCGACATGCTCTTTGAATAACAGGTTGTTGAATAACAATGTATTTTCCCATTGTGCCATTACACAATTGGCAAAGGACCCCCCACACGGTGAGCCCATTGCTACACCAGAAGCCTGTCTGTAAATCAAGTTATTGAAACTGAAGAAATTGTATTTCAACACCATTTCTAATAAAGTCTCAATTATGTGGACAGTGTTTTGTTCTACATTTCTTGACTCCAAGAACTCCCTCACCCACTCCAACCCTAACTGTTGTGGAATAGCCGTGTAAAGCTCCTTCACATCCACAGTTAAAAAGCTTAAGTCAGGGTCAAAGGGTATTCTATTTATATTTTCTAGGAAGCTCCACGAATCCTTACAAATCTGATTTTCCTTTTCTATATATGGTTTTAAAACACCGTCTACATATTTGGCACAGGAAACCAAAATAGACCCCCTCCCATCAACTATAGGTCTAAAAGGGGGTTCGCAAACGGATTTGTGAATTTTAGGGGCTCCAAAGAAAGAGGGCATTCTTGGTGCTGCAATGTTTAGATAAGAGTGGATGTGTGCGTCTATAAAGTCTTCCAAATACAGATCTTCAAGTGTGGTCCTAACCCTATTATATGCTGTGTTAACCTCATTAGTGCTAGTTTTTTCATATGGGCCATTATTCAGGTGGAAAGTAAGTTTGTTAATGTAATCCACTTGGTTCATAAAAATGAGCCCATTGCCTTTATCGGGTTTCATAACCCTAATTTTACAATCCTGTAGTAGTTTAATGAAATCACGTTCTTCAGATGTAGAACCTTAAATCTAATTCACAGGATTTTTCAAAAGTTTTGAGGTTCCCTACTAATGGCGGGTTAAATAAGCTAGCTATTCTAAATGGTCTAATGAGGGAAGAATTCTTGCCTAAAACAGCCAATAGGTTTAATTTGCGAACATATAATTTAAGGTCCACAAGTGTTTTAACCAAATCCATACGGGTATCAGGGACAAAGGACAGTCCTTATATGTAATCTACAAAGAGTTGACTGTAGACAGTTTGGATTTCTGACAAGGAGATCATGGCTGTTAAAACTGGTGGAAATGTCTGCAGCAGTCACCAAGGACTTGGAGGAGGGGGCATCAGGGCATACAACTCCTTGGACTTAGCCAAGCCATGTGACTCTATTCCCCACTCAGACATCATTGACAAAAGCACCCACTTAAGCATCCACAGTAATATCATTATAGGGGTCACTAAGTGGCTCACTGATGGAACACATATTCAAAATAGGGGAATCCCCCTCCATTAGCTGATCTGTAAGCAGCAGTGTTCAACAGGGCTCAGTCCTGGATCCTCTGCTGCTTGGAATCCATTTAACTACGATACAAGTGAAAACTGAATGTTTGTGGCTGACAACATTGCCTGATGGCAGCAAACTGTAAACGGTTATAGAATCTGTGAGTTATGTCAGTATCCTACAAGAGGGTATTGATGAACAAATTCCTGTAGACATACTAATACTAATGGCCATAAACTCCATGCAAATATATATGAAGTATCATTTCCATTGGTAACACCTATGTTTCTGGTAAATAGCACATCAGTAGCAACATGTGATGTACATACTCACAGGTGATAGACCTGGGCACACAGGCCTGATCATGCAGGTATACACCTAATGTTACACCTAACGTACCTGAGATTACCATGTCTCCCCAGTAATAAAATGGAATCATATGTCATAACTGTGGACACAGTCCACAAAACTGACATACTCATAACCTTCATGTACTCTTCCCTCAGCGTGCCAATATTTGAGTGCAATGGACATTTGGTAATGTACCTTTCCAAGCACTACTGGCTATTTCACACAGTACAGTGGTCCCTCACAAGGGAACTTCATGTCTTCAGTATCTCTTAAATGGGGATCATCTGAAATCACTGTCACTGTAGCCTGTGGCACACAGACTACTCAGAGGTGATCTCTGTCTTGCATATGGGGCAATGTGTGACTCTACTTGATTGGAAATGCTGCATATCTATAGGTGGCATGGTACACAGATTACTCACTGTAAGGAGATTAACCTGGTATGTGACATTAGTAATACATGCTGGTGGGAGAGATCTGTCCCACCTTTGAAACAGAATCATGCCTAATGGCAAACAGAGCACCTCATTGGACCTCATCAGATGCCATCTGTATGACTGGCTGGGTGGCCATCATTTCACCACAGGGCTTTTGCCTTTGTCACTTGTGGGCAGGGCAAATATGTGCTGATCATGTAAATAAGGGTATAAACTTGGCTAGGATTGTGAGGGCTGTAGGGCCATTATGCTACTAAAGTTTAAAGATCCTATGATACCATAAGCTTATGTAAAATGCTCTAACAGCCACACATACAAACCTGGTTACACTGAGGATAGCATCACTTCCAATTACTGTTTACAGGACACAGCACAGCACACACAGACTTTAAGTTGGCTGTATGTAGATTAGAACACTTACCTATTTAATGGTACACACTACAGATCACAGTATGTGATGCACATGCTACACCTCAAGTCTGCTTTTGCTGTCTCTTTGGACATCTTATGATTGATGACATCAGTAGGCCTAGCTGTGGTCAGGAATTTGGAGGTCAACATCACCTGCTGCACCCCAAATGCTGCAAAACCCTACCTCTTTCTAAGTTACTGAGGTGATCATATTTATGTCGTACCAGGATACACAGACTGGGTGGCCTGGAGTGAGATTAGAACCCCTACCTAGTTAGTCTTACACACTACAGTTCACAATACTCATTGCATACACCACAGGTTAAGTCTGAAATGATAATGGCAGCTGGTTTTGACGTAGATGACATCAGCAGGCCTTGTAGAAGAGGGCAGTTTGGAAGCTGGCGGCAACTTACATGGCCAAAAAGTGCAGAACCATTATGGTTTGATAGTCAATGATGGATTCTTAGCTGTTTTGCAGGGGGATACACACACACACACACACACACACACACACACACACACACACACACACACACACACACACGTACAAAGTGGCTAAGAGTGAGATTACAACCCTTACCTATGCAGTCTTGCACACTACAGATCACAGTACTTATCACACTCACCATGACTGAAGTCTGTTTTATACATCACTGCAGGCATACTACTTGTGGATTACATAAACTAGGCTTGCGTTGAACAGAATCTGTGGCCTGCACAGTGATATTGCTTTGTACTGTTATCTGCGTCTAGTAGCCTAGCAATCAGATAAATATTTATCCTAGCTAGGTGGCTACAGTTACCAGTTTGGCCATATGTAGCTGTTTGCATTTGGCTTGGGAAGCCTGTGGGCAGGAACAATGTGTCCATGCATGCGTAGACTAAAATTATACATTACACTACCTGCTCACCTGTTGCTGTATGTGTGCTGATATCCAGCAGGCACAGGGGTCTGTAGGTAAGTGCAGTATGTATTGTTGAGCCCTTACTTTGGATTATTTGAGCAACATTATAGATGTGTCATAGTGCAGCTTTATTCACAGGGTATGTAGGACAATACAGATAACCACACACATATTTATGTGTATAATAGAGGTGTATATATAAATGTAGTTGTGTATGTCTGACATATATATGTGTTATGCAGATATATGGGAAGAGACTGAGATGTATGTTTTTATGTATATATATATATATATATATATATATATATATATATATATATATATATATATATAGGTATATATCTATTTGTATCTATTTGTATATATGTAGAGATAGATATACTATCTATGGGAGAGATGTATGTATAGACATATATGTATGTATAGACATATCTATACATAACAGGTAATTTTGAGCAAGGAGCAACAGAATACATTGAAACATAAAGAGCAAACAGGCAAAACAGTGAAATGGCTTTTCAGCAAATTCTTTCCCTGGGAAAGAAGTCATTTGACCACTTCATTGCTTTGCCATGTTCTGTACTGTAGTATGGTCCCTTGTCTGGTATAGCTCCCGAGCGTAAATGTGCAAGAGTTACTGACCTTAAGGTTAGGGTGCGGGTTAAGGTAAGTACATATGTATGAAAGTGTTTACTTTTTGTTTTTTTGCGTTAGATGTACGGTTGAGTTAAGTGCATATGTGTTTTAAGCTGTTTACTTTTGTTTTAGGGGACTGCGGTGGTGGTGCTGCAGTAGCGTTGTCACCTCACAGTTAGACGTTGCCCATTCAATTCTCAGTTAGAGCGTATTCTGTGTGGCGATATGCATGAATGGGCGTTCCTTTGTTGAAGGTTGTGCATTAGGCCCGGCAAGCCAGCACGTAAAAATCTACTGCCAATCATTAGTGGACCGGAGTTCCACTGTGGCGACCCCTAACCAGGAAAAGCTGAAGGACACAACAACTTTTGTTTTAGGGGGTTAGAATTAGGGTTAAGGTAAGTGTGTATGCATTTGGAACTGTTTACGTAAATGTGCAACAGTTACTGACCTTAGGGTTAGGGTGCAAGTTAAGGTAAGTGCATATGTTTTAAAATGTTTAATTTTTTTTTCCGTTAGATGAATGGTTGGGTTACGTGCATATGTGTTTTCAGCTGTTTACTGTTTTTTTTTGGGGGGGGTACAATTAGGTTTAAGGTACGTGTGTATGTGTTTGGAAGTGTTTACTTTTTTTTTTTTTTTTTTGGTTGGAACAGCGATTTCTTTCCCTAGTAAAGAAATCACTGTTCGGAGGTGTCGACACTTTCAGCTTTCACTGAAAAGGGGTCAATGAAACATCATTCACTGTTTTAAGCATTCAGTGTTTCAATACAGACCCCTTTAATTAATATGTGACAGAGGTTAATAAAGTTACACCACACACGGACTGACAGTCTGTAAAAAACACAACATAGTAATACATCATATCTTAAAGATTTGGAAACTTCCAGATTACAACCATTAACACCATCACACATGCTAACTTCTCTAATCAACTGAGCCACACAAGCTGCCTGACAGAGTGAAGTCATTCATCACACAATCAACAGCATAAATATGGATATGTGGACACAATTACTCCTTTCTGCTATCCAATAACTCTACCTCATTTGCATGCATATTAATGCTGGCACCCTGGAAAATGCATGCTTCACAGCTCTATCATCTTAGCAACAGCAGCAATGCACCACTGTAGGGACCCCATGTGAGGTCCTATAATACATTTCTATTACATAGTATAAAATATTTTTTTTCCTATTTTTATTTTTCTGTTAAGCATGTTTGAAGACTGCAGCACATAGCACAAACATGCTGAGAGTATTTAAAAAAATTATTAATTTAACTTATTCCCTTTAATCTTTCTGACATACAGAATAATTATTGTGCTCATATGTGTATGTGGTATTACACTTTCAGGGGATTTATGTTCACATGTCTACAGTTTTACACCCCCTTTCTTCTGTCTAGACTCCTGTACACGGAATTTTTCCACGTACACTATGGACACTGATGCAGGGTCTGAACAGATGCCTTTCTGCTTGTTGGATCACTCTACCTGCCTTATTTGAATAAAATTCACCTACTTATGAGGCAATTTGCATGCCATGGAATTTTCTGTGTTTGCGTGTGCGTGCGCACCACTCAGCAGCCCTTACTGAATCTTAATATGTTCATGTCCATGTAAGCATTGCAGTGCAATGCCTACACAAAAAAAGTGTAGGCTTTATTAAATTCACCCAAATAACTGCATTAACTAATGCAGCAAATATAATAGTGGCAATACTATTACCTAAAACCTGACAATCTACGCATACTAAATATATTGCATTGAATATACTTCCCTGTATTAAAAATATCTATTCATGTACAACCCATGTAACTGTTATTTTTAACTGAAATTGTTTGCAAATGATATATCTGATGTCACGGATGCCTGAATAATGGAATTATTGTTCATGAATGAAACAGATTGTAAATGATGAAACAATGTATAATGGAGCTTTTCTCCCTGGGTCTCCATAGTTTCATAGGTTCATAGGTTGGTACTAGGGCCTATACAAGTCTAGCCATAACAATTCCCTGACTATTTCTTCTCACACTAAAGATACTACTCAGTCAAACTTTCTTGAGAAACAAATGCCAAATAAATAAATAAATACATATTTCAAAGTATGTTGAAAGTGCATTATAAATAAGGATGTCCAGTATGATCTGGTTATTTGCTTATAGTAAGAATGGATAGAAACTTACTAAACCTGTGACTGTAATAGTGGTGAATCGACATACTTTCCACATTTGAAATTATTTGGAACTTATTTTTTTGCAAATAGAAATTGTATTGATTTTGTTAAAGGCAGAACTCAAACAAACATTTGCAGTTAGAAACATCACAGTAATACATCATAGATCATACAAATAAAACATAATAATCATAATAATAATAGTAGCTATCTACAATATGTACAATAATGCTGCCATAGGATAAATCAAGCCCTAGGGTGTAAACAAACTCTCTCTTCCCGATATATATACCAACCATAACCACAGATCTTAATCTTCAAGTGTAAGAGGAACATGGGAGTCCTAATGATATGTCAGTGATACTTAGTTGTCTGCCAGAAGTTCAAATATTGCGTTCCACAGTTTTTGAATATATGCACGTTTACGCTCATTTATGATTATGAGCTTATGAGAGGTAATATACTTAATGGCCAAATTACCGAAACCCTTCCAAGACATTTTAGACTGATCTAGCCAGTATTTGGAGATGTAGAATTTTACTAGAAGGCAGAGTGTTATAAAGATATGAAGTCTTAATCTTGTAAGCTTAAGGTTAGTAATGTATAATATAGCCATCTCCCAAGAGAGGGTAGATTTATGGTATCCTATCTTTTCAAGTATCACGCTCAGCAAGCACCAAATACTGTGAGAGTAGCGGCATAATGTTCAATATTTTCATGTTTAGATGTTTTGGGGCCGATAAAATAGCGTCGCTATTTTCAACTTTCGATAACGTGATATAAATGCTTTTGATCATATTGATGAAACTAGAGGGAATGTCAAAATATGATAGTACAGTGAAGAAGAATCTCCAATTTACCCTGTCAAAAGCCTTGAAAACATCTAAAATCATTGTGCATCTTGGATTTTTATCCTTCTTATTAAGACCAATCATGGATTCTAGTGTCAGAGTATTGTCCCATGTATGTCCTTGGGACATGAAGCCTCTGCTTGTTCTTTAGATACCAAGAAAGTAATAACGTTTTTGATTCTTTCAGCTAGCAAGGAGGATAGAATTTTAATGTCAACATTCATTAATGACATCGGTCATAGTTATTAACATTAAAGTTGTCTAGGTTATTTTTGGGGAGAAGTATGGTCTTAGAATAGTTAAGGTAAAGGTCCAAGATACCATTAAGGGAGATACAGTTAAATAGATTAAGTAATATCGGGGCTAGAGTGTTTTTGAAGGTTTTATAGAAGTCTGGGGAGAAACCGTCTGGGCCTGGAGCTTTCCCTGTTTTATGTTTGTCAATGATATTGAGGACTTCTTATATGCTATAAAGGGCAAGTAAGAGCTTTTTTTGATCTTTGTTGAGTTTTGGGAATGTAATGTTGTTGAGATAATCTTTTATTTATTTTAATTTATTTTTTATTTTATTTTACATTTGTTAAATCCAACTGAATATATTTCCATTTTCAGAAGAGGCCCGGGGAGAAAAGCTCCATTAGCAACAACTAGAAATTTAACTTAAAAGTTTAGAAATTAAAACTCAATATTATTACATAGTAAATGAAAGGCTTACAATAAAAAGATTACTAAAAATACAGGAAGTAATAAGAATACTAAAACTACAGAAAGTAATAATAAGATAAAGTAGGTATTTATAATAGTAAATAATAAATGTCAGCTTTGCGTTGATCAGAATTAAACTCAGATAAAACTAGTGCAATCTCATCGGTAACTGATGGATTATATAACAAGTTGTTATTAATGGTCCAACTAGTGACCTTATGTAATGAAGGTGGTCTGGATTCAGAATTTAAAATTAGAGTAATCCTTGAATGATCTGAGAAAAACCTTGGTTCATTAAAATATTTAAGTTGCCAATTTGTTAGAATATCGGATATCAGAAAAAAATCTATAAGTGACCAGGAGTCGTAGTAGCTAGAGAAATATATAAAGTTATTGTTAACATGAGTGTTCTCTCCAAAAGAAACAGGGTCAACCAGTTTAAAGTCTGAAATTAATTCCATCAATGCAAGTGAGACTTGTGTGTTGTATGCTTTAGATCGACTAAATCGGTCAATGTTAGGGTCAAATACTGCATTCCAATCACCCCGCAGAATGTAATAATAGTTATGGAATTTAAGTAGGATATTGTAGATTTTCACAATGAAGTCGTGCTGATAAGAGCAAGGACCATAGATATTTAAGACCATTATTGGTTTAGCAGTGGAGATAGAACCTTTATCAATAATAGTGGGTGTAAAAGAGTTTTTAATTATAATGGCTACCACTTTAGAATTGGAACTAATACCTGCATGAATGATGTCCTTAACCCATTTTTTGTTATTTTCATTGCTCCAGTTCTCATCAATCATATGTGTTTCTTGAATGAGACAGATGTCTGCGTATGCTTTTAGCAGGAGGTGAATTAGTAGTTTTCTTTGTTTTTGTCTTGTATACCTCTAACATTCCATGAAGAAAATTTCCACACTTTATCTATGGTTAGTATATCTCTCGATTAGAAATGGCGGTATAGTTGAGGTGTCAAAGAAAAGTGGTGGACTCTTAAGAGGCTTAAAACTAAAATGCCATTTGAGTACCCATAAAATGACAACTGAAAATGCAGCACTATTCTCTCCCAAACGTACCCCTGTGCCTACCCAGAAAACCCCTATACTTGAGAGAGAAATACAGAAATCAAGAACAATTATGCATTTAAAAAAAGCACTAATATGGATATCTAATACGAAAAAACCTACTTTACATAATATATACAACAATGACTTAATTCCAGTTGTCGACATCAAGAACCCTTCTACCACATCCACCAAGCTCTTCCTTGTGGGGATGCCATTAAATAAGGTTATAACCTAGTCTTTAGTCATTCTAGATAGAATTATTTGGTAATTAGTAACTTCTAGAAATAGTCAGTAATTATAGACCCAAAATAACAGAATAACATATCAAAAGCATCTAGGCATCAATACCCATTGTTGATGAGGTCAGACGGTGAGAGATTAGAACACACATTGACTATGATTTTTTTTTTCTTCTCTGAGGGGCTGTAATGAATCATAATATAGACGAGAAAAAAAAGAGAGAAAGAGAGAGGAGAAAAAAAAAACAAGAAACCAACTGTATATAAATGCAGTATTTACAACTAGATCACAAAACACATATACGTTTCTTAGACACCAAACGTTAGCTAAACAATAGTGTTCATAATGGATGAGAGTGATTTCAAAACCAACAACTATAAAAATTATTAATGACTATAACTTCCATCCTTATAAATTCAGACACAACCTTGAAATCGTTGCAACATATCAATTTCATAAACCATGTGAGAAATTACCTTTAATGTCAGGATTGACAAATATATAATGTACAGTCTATCAAATTTATAGCTGTAGATTTTTATGAGATAACATTGGAAACGTCCCCTTTATCAAATCCTTTTCCCTTTTCTTCATTCTGATTTTGTACCCAACTTATCTTGTTAGGAGGGATTAGGGAGAGTACAACACAGAGTGGATCGGAGAGTCTCTCCCTAGATGACCAGCCTTTGACATGCCAAGGTTCCTGATAGACGCAATGACTGGGTAATGGGAATGATGTATAGCAGTCAATAAAGTGGTCACTGAAGCTCTCAAACACACTTCCCCATCCCCATTGTTATGCACATATTAGTGACAGCTGTCATTTAACCCTGGATTAGAGCAAAGCACTAGGTGTGCTTAGATCCACACAAAGCACACATCGACTAATTAATAGGAGTAAGTTATTTCATCAGAAGTGTTGCTTAGCCTCCAGTAATGTTGTCTAGAGTCTTTCAGTAAGTTTTGGAGACTAACTACCACTTTATATGGTGATTGACTTTGTATTCTGGTGAGACTTTTTGCTGGACCCAAAATGCAGCCGCAATGCTGTACTCCTTGTTAACAAAGTCAGAAGTATCAATGATAGAGGACCTTTTCCTAATACAGCCTTAAATTCAAATTTCACCTTCCGGCTCATTGTTTGTTAGCTTGCTCCCCGAACACTCTCTCAGCTGACCAGTTCCCCAACTCAATATATAGAATTTGGCTGTTTTTCTTTATTTGAGTGTGTGACTGTGTGGGTGCATGTAAGGAGGGTTAACTGCATACTGCTCTGAACTTTTGCAACAAGAAGGATTGATATACATGAAATATTCAGAGCAGATGCTCTGTATTACATTTGTAGCCTAGTTTCTTGCTTTCCAAGACTTTCTGAGACAGCCGAACATTAAAGGTGAGAGACCCAGAGTCTGATAGACGTATCTACTGATCCTCCTTCCTTTTTTCTTTTTCACAACAAACTCTTCTTTGCGATACCTGACAACTCTGGTATCATGCACAATGAGTAGTACCCTGCTTTAAATAAAAGTACGTACCGTCCGCAAAGTCTAAGAGCCTTTCTCATCTTCAAGATGATGTAGGAGTGTATTGCTGGTAAAACCTGGACTGTATAACTCCTTCTATTTACCGGCAGGCTCGCTAGAACTAGAAAGGGGAACAAACCACCATCGCCTATGAATATGCAGACCCACAATCCAAACTAGGACTGCTAGAGTTACAGGAAGTGGTCATCATTTCCTGTGGTGTACAGGTTAATATGGGAAGCATTGCCAACTTTAAGGGTCCCCTGGGTAATATCACATCAGATAAAACATACCTGGATACTAAATATGGCTGTAGCATATTATAACTTAGCTTAAAAAAAAGAAAAAAAAAAGAACAATGTGAGAGGTGCTGTGCAAGTATAGAATTTCAGATGGCTGGGTCTGGAGAAGAAGAAAAATGGAATGCTGACAAGTAGAATAAAGGTAATGGAGCCGTACTGTATCTTAGACTTCAGGTATTTTTCCAAAGCATTTGTGGAATATCGGGTTGGCTTCTTTCGGCAAAGCCATACTGTATTTTATTTCATTATGAAAGAAGGTGAGATTATTAGGAAATCTCATTTGAAACTTTATATTTCTCTTGATAAGGTCTGTACAGTACGGGGACAGTTTCCGGTGGTTTTCTTTAATTTCCATGGGAAGGTCTTGAGAGATAGAGATAGGGTATGTGTTCCAGATGAAATGCTTGTGCTTTTTGTAAGAGGATAGGCTGTCTTGTACATCTTGGTGGTTAAGGAGTTTAACATAAATTGAACGTGAGCCTGAGCTACTTTGATTCTTATACAAGGTTCGGTGAGCTCTTTCGATTATGCAGTCAGACGCAGGTTCTCTTGAAGGCAGTAAACATTTGAAAATTTGTTTTATTGTGGGAATGAGTTGGTTGTGCTCATATTTTTTGGGTAGACCTCTGATGATAAGATTATTTCTTCTGCTCCTTGCTTCTATGTCTAATAACTTTGAATGAATATTGGACAGGGCCTTGTCTTTGGCTTTCACCTCTGATTTTAAAAGTACAAGATCCATTTCATTATCTTTGGTTCTTTCTTCAATAGAGTCCATTTTTTCAGCAATTTGATTCAGGGTGCCACCAAAATTATTGAGCTGGTCAGAGAATCCTTGCACAGCAGATTGTAGAGGAAGAAGGGCGTTTTTCAGGTCTTCCATAGTGAAGGGATTATCGTTTTTTTGTTTGGGAATGTCTTTATTCTGTCCTTGTTGCATTTTAGTTGTTTCTTTTTTTGTCTTTTGGGAGTAATTTCTTTTTCTGGAGAAGCTATTACTGATAACTTGGTTTTAGATGTTTGAGTTTCCATACCTTCAGCTTCCTTAGGTATTTTGAAACTTCGGTTTTGATTTCTTTTCTCCCTCGTGGTTGCTACCTGTTGTAGAGGTGCTGAAGCCACCAGGCCTCTAATAACACATGAAAACTCATGCTGTATACTTTTATTCTAGTAGCACAGGCTTAAACTATTTTTATAGTGGGGTTTATGAAACTTTAACTAAAACCAATATGCTTTCCGTTTTAGGCTTACTTTATGTTAGTTAAACTTGATGATTTACTGTCAATGGCAGTATTAGTTTAAAGTTGCTTAAGAGCTCTGTGGAGAGGGTGCTACTCAGATGACCTCCATCTTGGAATCCTTGATTTGGAACTTTATAATAACAGCGGTAAGAATGCTTAAGGATGAGAAATGTTTGTCTTTCCCATCGCATTTCCAGCATTTGCTATTTGCTTGAAGAAAAATTCTCTGAAGTCTACTTGAGGTATATAATACCTATGCAAACACTTCCAAGAAAACATCCTAAACCTTCTTGACTTTGTTGCATACTTAGGAGCCATACAAATATTTTCCAACATTCCTTTGTAAATCACCTTTCCAGGTTCTCTCCCCAATCTTGTCTAACCTTCTCTGATTGATTCTTATACTTAACATGCAGTATGTTATATGCACTAATAATTACTGTTTTAAAGAGCAGCTTCTGTTGTAGATTCAGTTAAACTTTCCTAGTAGAACTGTTCTTTCACTTAACACTCACCTATCCCTTTCTCTTTGCCTACACCCTGATATTAGTCCCTGATTGTGACAGTAACCTTTAATATGCAGTCCAAACTTTTGTTTGACCTCATTTCACTCTAGTACCTTTCCCTCTCTAGTTATTTGCTCACAATACCTTAGCTCCATTGCCACTTTTCTCCAATAAATTCTAGCCCCCCCCCTTGCCTATTTTCTATACCCCTACTTGCATTCATCTCTATTGGCAAACTCTCCTTTATCCGTTCCCATGTTGGTTTAGTTTTTACAATACTTTCTTTTACTTAATGAATATAAAATTCTGTATAGTTATTGTTATTCTACTCAAGGATTTGCATCCAGTATCCTACTATCTCCTTATTTTCTGAACCCCCCATCTCTTTAGCAGTTCTTTCCACTTTAATTTATAACCTCTGTATTATGTATATGAGCCTTAACTGCATAGCTCTAAAGTATTCATTTACATCAAGTAATCATAAACTTCCTTGTTTTATAGGGAGAATCACCCTATCCCACTTAAATCTTGACGTCTTCACCCCCCAAATAAACTCCTTCAACTCTTTATTAATTATTGACACAACTTCTCCTAGGCTTGATAAAAATATGTCTGACCTGTATATAAAACTAAAGAGACTAAAACATTTTCATTGCTTGTATCTTACTATCTGTACCTATAATTAGGGGTTTACAATTTGTCAGTTTTTTGTATGTTTTGTTTAGCCTCACCCCACATATTGTTAAGTATAATAACAGAGATCTTTTTACTCCATACTCCTTTCAAAAGAAAAATCTTATAAAAGGGCAAATGGTCAGTATCAGCCGTATGACCTCTAATGATAAAGATTTCATTATTGAATGTAATACAGTGAGTGAAATGTTCAAAGATTGAGGTTATCCCACTAATCTAATTCAAAAGGTTATTACAGAAGTTCGGGAAGGTAGACCCAACAGATGTGCACCCATTTTAGGACAGGATTTTTGTCCATCAGTTGTTCCATTGTTTTCTCAACAAATTGATAGGAACAACGATCGGGAAGATGCATACATTTTGGATTTTGGAGACTCAGGTGTTATAAGAAAAGCTGTTAGTAGAGAATGGGATAAATTCAAAGAAATTACAAATTTAGATCAATTGTGTACAAGTCAGTTAAAATTTACCTACAGAAGGGGCATGAATTTTAAAATTTTTTTGAGTTTGGACATGGTTCTGGAGTTCCACACCACGGCACAAAGACCGGTACTTTCAAATGCGGTGCATGTTCACAATGCACCTATATTTGTAATACTTCTTCTATAGAAATTCCGAGTAGGAACAGAAATATTAGGAGCAATTGTTATTCAAACTGCAACACCAGTGGACTGGTTTATCTTGCCCTGTGCAAGGAATGTAATTCCTTTTACATCGGCAAGACAGAGAGAAAACTCAAATCTCGTATATATGAACATCTATACGAAATGAGTAAGGCAAATTTAAATAATGCGCTTTTTCGCCATAAGACAGTATGTCATCAAGCATAATTTTTGCTTTTTGTTTTGGAAGTTGTGTCTAAGGAAATAAGAGGGGGCATGTGGGAAGCCAAGTTAGAATATTGTGAGCTCTACTGGCAAATAGTGTTGGAAGCCAGTCAACAGCCAGGGCTAAATGAAATGCTTTCCATTTTGCCTGTTTTAAAACTAAGAGCTGCCAAATTGTAAATATGTTTTATACCATCAGAGGGCAGCATACAACACATCATGTCACTGATTATGTATTTTAGTTTATGCAAATTAAATCTTTTTATGTTAAAGATTGTATCATGTATTGAACGTATTTTAAAGTATGAGTACATTTATGTTTTTTATTGATGTTAGATTTATAGGCATTCATGAATTTTAACAGTTTTTATATTTTAAAAAAAATTAAGTTTCTTTCATTGGTACTATTTAATCAATTAACTGTCTGTCCAATAGTGTTTTGTTTCATCATTATTAGTTTACTATTTAAATAAGGCTAAGGCATTCAAGTGTGTGTATCTGATGAAGTTTTTTACGAAAACGCCAATTTTATTTACAGCGTTTATCACGCATCACTTGGTTCTCTTGTGGATTGAATAAACGTTCTACTTTGGCTCGTTCTCCATTTGGTTGCTTTCAGTGAATTGTGTTTTTGGTTTCTAGTTGTTTTTATTCACTGACAGATGACTGCAAGCTAGGAGCGGTCATTGAATCCCTAAATGACTTAGCTATCATGCAGCAAGATTTGTCTCAAATAAATACCTGGTTTTAAAATCATGGTCTAAAACTAAGTGGCAAAAATGCATTATTGTGTCCTTTGGTAGGTCATCTACCCAGGAGAACTACCACACTGACAATATGCCCCTAAGAGTTAACCCAACTGTTCAGGATTTGGAAACTTATGTGGACATTGACCTAACATTTGACCAAAGTGTCTATTGTTGTAAGAAAATGTTTCTATATTGCACAGCTTATAAACAAAGGTTTTGTTTCTAGATCTAGGGATGCCATTGTTTCCCTTTGCTCAGCCCTCAATAGGCAAATCAATGAATGCAATGCTCCATTTGGCATGTATCTGTCCAGGCCCTTGCAACAACTGGAATACCCACAGAAATACCTTACTAAAAGGATGCAAGGCCTAAACAACATCTCCTACATGAACTGGCTGCACACCCTGTCACTATACTCAGTATCCAACAGGCTGCTAAGACGTGACCTCTGTCTGCCATACAAGGCATCCTCTGACCTCTTACTGATAGATTTACTGCACATAAGTAAGTCAAATTGCATCAGAAATACTAGGTCTAGGGATCTAAACCTCTTCTGCAGCATCAATAGAACAGTTTGGAGGGGCAGGTATATTTCACAGAGGATACCAGTGCTCTGGAACAGACTTCCCAACTATATAAAACAAAGTTCATCTCTGTTCATATTCAAGTGCAACTTAGATCTATGGATGGGAAGCAGAAAATTTACCTCACAACTACCTCATTACTACAAATGGGCATATGAGCACCTAATGCTTTATTCCATGTGTGGGTCCTTTCAAATTATCTGTAGTATAATCCCAGTTATTCTGTTAAGGGTAATATATTGTTATCCAACATCGAATGGGTAAGGCCAGTCTATAACCATATAAGATAGGTTATTTCAAGCACAAAAAGGGAAAATGGCTAGGCCTAAAATGGCCTGCAAGTGCAGCTAGCCTAACATTTACTTATGACCTATGACCCAATGTGTGTTTCAATAAAGAAAATTCCATTTTTAATTCAACTATGGCCTACCTACTATTTTCTATTTTATTATTTTGTAGTATGTATTCTACAGTTCGATTTTTATTAGTGAACTAGGTGAATAACATAGTTCAAGGAGTGAACTTCACACCCTCAACACTGCAAAGTTTCTTCTTGGTTTATGAGACACACACACACACACACACACACACACACACACACACACACACACACACACACACACACACACACACACACACACACACACACACACACACACACACACACACACACACACACACATACACACACAAACATTCATGGCTAATTAGTATTAGGCCCTGCCCTGGACTGCTGCATTACTATGCAGCTTCACACATGAGACCGATCTCTGTGCTGAAGACCCAAGAAGGGGAAAACCTCACGGGTAGACAGGAATCTGAATTTGAAAGAATGTGAAAACCTTCTGAGTTAAAGCTTCCACACTGCGCTAAACCTTTTTGCATCCCAGGGCAGTTTCCACTTACTGTGATGCTTTTAAGTCAGTAAAGAGATTTTCAAAAAACATTGAAATGCAATCCATACATTAAATGAATACAGCGTTGTGGTGATACATAATTTTCTGCTAGCAGAAGAGCAGTCTAAATAAATGTTTTTAAATTACTACTGTAATCATGCCTATACTTGTTAAATTACACTAGTAAAAATGAAAGATTCATGTTATCTGTTACAAGATTGTATTGCTTGCCATTCTTTTAATATTCTTTGTATGCATTACATGTTTGCTTTGCATTACTCAAAGTTACTGAAGGGATCTTACCTTTAGTTGTATATTCTAAGACAAAAATTAGAGTCATGACCTCTATTCTTAATTTCTGTATTGCATGTTTCTCATTATTTTTACATATTTCATTTGTTCACTGTGTGCTAAAATATATATACTTATTAAATGCCTAATAATTATACTTGATGTATGTTATATATTAGTCTGCTTAATGATTGTTCCTGGAGCATTTCTCACCAGAACTTCTGTAAAAATGGTCACTGGCCAATTAGACATGACCTGTCATCAAAAGAAAGTAAATTAAATGAGTCACTAAACTAAAGAAAGAAAGAAAGAAGCATGCACCATACGATAATATGCAGGTACACAGTTACAATATGGCATATGTTAAATCATAGTCTGAGATAAGAACTACAATATAACATATGTTAAATCATAGTCTGAGATAAGAACTACAATATGACATATGTTAAATCATAGTCTGAGATAAGATCACCACGGCAACAATAGAGTGTAACAACAGTTACTGTTGTAATTATGAGTAATTATTAAGCTGCTGGTTATATCATTTATTGTTTCCTTCTGTACTGTTTACGGCCTGTATTTCTTTGCAATGGTAGACATGCATGTTTAGAAGAAGAGATGAAATGTCCTACCATATAAAAACGTCCCAAGCTTTAAACTTCATGACCATATGTTATTAGTCAGATGGAGAAAGGAGACAGTGTATTAAAAACTCCATGAACCAGAGCACAGACAGACTGATATAGCAATTATAAACTTCTGGAAGCATCTACTAGGAAATAAGTACTTTCAAAAGCTTCTAATTGATATAACATCTATATGTGCTCTGGTTCATGGAGTTTAATGCGTTCAAGCTCTGTCTGAGGTATGTACCTGAATAAGGGAATGACTAATAATGAACTCTTACAGATGACTAATTAATAGGTTTACAAAAATCTAATTTCAGAATTATTTTGTAGTTGTAAAACAAAAGGCTCATTACAGCATGTTCAAACCTAAAATAGAGCATAACAGTAACAGAACATTACCCAGAAAGTAACAGAACAATGCCCAGAGGCACATAAGCTTAATTGGTAGCTAGCAGGCATATGGTCCAAGATACCACTTGAAGCCTAGACAAAGTTTCCATTTACTCTAGGACATGGACGGTTAAGTGATTTGCATAGTCACACTGTAGGCATACAGAGATTAAGGGAATCAAACTCTGAACTACAAGAAGTGGTTTTTAACATCTCATAGTGCTAATTTTCCGCAATAACTATGAGAAATTCTGAAAATGAGTAGTAATTTTGAGTACTGTTATTATAAGTGAATGGAAAAAAGATTCTGTAGGAGAGGGTAGAGCATAACATCTGCAGGTTCAGTGATATGCACATCACTACAGGAGGGGCTAACATAAACAAATTACTGGTGCCAAAGCTACGGTCAAAAACTAAATGCAAAAAAGTACATTATTATCCCCTTTGGCAAAGTGGAATTCCCTGTTAATTACAATATTGACAGCACCCTGCCTAAGTTCAAAACCAGTGGTGTGAGTTATGGGAACACAGGTAGATGGGAATCTGAACTTTGACCACCAAGTTGCTACAGTGATAGGTTAGGAAAGCCTTCTATGTTGTGCATCTCATAAGTAAAAGGCATTGCATCCACGTCTAAAGATGTTAAAACTCCACTGTACTCAACCTTCATCAGACCATTTAGAGTACAATGCTCCCTTCTGCATGTACCTCACCAGACACCTGTAGCAATGGGAGAGACCACAGAGGTTTCTCATCAAGAAAATGCAGGGCCTCCAAACCATGACTTAAGTGGATAGACTGAAAGACCTGTCACTGTACTCTGTATTATATAGACTGATGAAAGGCGACTTGTGCCTGGCCTACACTGCAATCTCTGACCTTGCCCTGATGGATACGCTCCACATCGGTAAGTCAAATGGCACAAGAGTCACTCACTATATGGATCTTAACCTAGCCTGTGACATTAACAGAACATGCTGGAGAGACAGAGATTGCTGCTACTGTGGAACAAACTTCTAATTCACATGAAGCAGAGCTCCCCACTGCCCTATTCAAGTGAAACCTGAACAAATGGATAGGAGGACACAAATTCACCCGGGGGGGGGGGTACCCATGTGCTTTATGGACAGGGTTAGTCGGTGTTTATCATAGACTTCTCTGCAAATTATGTCCACCTGACCAAAGACAGTTTGGACAACTCAGGATTAACATGGCTAAGCTTGTAAGGGCTCTAGTGCCGCTGGCCTAGTAATCTCCTGTAGACCTATGAACTAGGAGAAAGACAAATCTTAGCCAATATAAAATCACATCAGTATGATCACCACTATTTGCTCATTTTTTGTCAGCGCAAAATAGAAAATAGTTGTAACTGTATTTGCTTGCAGTACTATGCTGAAGGGCATAGTATTGCAAGCAAACCTCAAGATAACATAAGAATATGTTTTTTTTAGGTTCTAGCAATATTCTTCCTTTAAGTTCACAGTGGGTAGGTCTTACCAGGCCCTAGACAATGATATAAATGTACTTAACATCACAGTTTGAGCTTTACTGATCAACTACACCAGCATTAAAAGAAATGATTTGATTTAAAGTATAGCTACACACACTTGTGTGAATTGATTTTGTTGCAGCTGGAGACATGTTGATAGCGTTTAAAGTCCTTAGATTGGCAAGGTTGAAATATGCCATATTCTAACTTATGCAGCTAAGATACCCCTTAAAGATTACTTCCATTATGGTCCCTGAGATGTGGGGAGCAAGTTGTTTGTGCCCTTGTATTTCTTAAGACTTGCGTTTCTAAGGACTGCAATCCTTTCCTACCATCCATTTGGACTGGAAACTGTTGGTTTAGCTTGAATATTGTTGAATATTGTTACTGAGCTATTTTGGGATATAATTTATACTTGTTTCTATATGGCATGCACCCTGAATGTCTTTGTACCTTTGCACCTTAAATGGATAAACTAGCAATTTTATTACAGAGTAATTGTCTGGATTTACCCATTTCTTCAGGTTCAGTGCTTTGCTGTTTCATCTTGACTCTCAGATTGTCTCTATCATAAGAAGGTGAGGAAGAAGAAGAAAATATAGAAACTCAAATGGCTAAATTGAGTTTTCTTCAGCTTCAAGAACTGAAAAAGTATTCAGAACTCAAGAAGGGATAAACAGTCTGAAAAAGAAAAGGAAATATGTCCCTCACTAAAATGAGATTAGAAATAAACCTCTCCTTGGCTAAACTAAATGCAGCTCACTTCCATCTTCAACTGGTTATTGAAGAAATACTTTCTTAGTTAAACAATATTAAGGCAAATATTATGGTCACAGGTTGTCAGTCTGCCCTAGAAATACCCTGTTTGGCAGCTCCAGCCCAGACCAAAAAAAAAGTCCTCAAATCAAAATGAGAACCAAATGAAAAAAGCTACTCAGCAAAGGCAAAAAGGGAAAATAGCTTTCTTCATATGAACTGTTGAAAGGAACTCCTTGCTAAAGTTTAGCAAATATCCTTGCTGCTACATTTCATTTAAAAAAACTGGCAAGGAGATTTGCTTAAATGTAACAATACACTCCTTACTGCAACTCATAATGTACCCTGGAACATATTTATTGTTAATGCACCTGTGTTTGTGATTGGTGATCACAGCTGCTTGAGTGATTTGACTTCTACAGGCAGTGCAGCTTCAAGGACAGATCTGGTTCTGATTGATAATTACAATAACTGCTTGTACCAGAGGCAGTCACCCCTCTCAACCTATTCTTTCTATGTCTTAGGGAAACACTTTTGAGCTAGTTAAAAGGGAAGAAGAAATTGAAAATAGGATATCTGCCTATAACGATAAAACCGCATCAAAATATTCCATAAGGGTAAAAATAAGAAGCAGTAGTCAGTGTGAAAGACAGTTACCAGAACCACACACAAAAATCGCACTGCCAAAAACAAGTAACCAAGCATTTCTCAGCTTTTAATGTACACCACTTATTTTTATTAAAAAGACATAAAAACAATTTTTAACACCCCAACACACACCAGCATTTTTATCCTACCATTAGGACTTCTTTGGAAATATATTAAAACACAAACTCTCTCATTTATACTTCCCTTTGTGTGATATCATTTCCTGTGCATCAATCTAAAATTAAACAATCAAACTGAAGAACCTATTACTCCTTCATCTGAAATATTTATATCCATTTGAAATTAATAATAAATGCATTTTATTATTTTATCCAGAAGTGTACCAACCATATAAACTTCTCCTGAAATGTTTAAAGGCGGGCTAAATATATAAGGACTGATGAAATAAATACATTATTTTTAGTAAAATAAAATAAACCCCCCTTAGTCACCCATAAAGCAAGTGATTGGTAAATACACTAAAACTTAAAAAATTAAACAACTGAAACCAAGGACAAACATAAAAAACGTAGTAAGATGAACACTTACTTAAATACGCATTATTAAAGATTATTCCTAAGATAGCCATATAACAATTTAAAAGGACAAATAATAATATATAGTAAATATATATATATATATATATATATATATATATATATATATCTAGCTTTACTATCAAAATCACAAAAACCAGATCAGAATCTTGTCATTCGCAGAAACCACATCTCCATAAATCAGCAGAGGAACACAGTCACTATGTTAGGTATAATGCCAAATTCAAAGAATCAGCATTATTCGACATATGCCTTCCCCTGCACCTTTCTGAACACCAACAGAAGTTGAACTTCTCAGCAGTACATATGTACGGCACAACACAGAAATGCCCAGTTTGCAGGGGGGCAAGCCCAGCTGTACCTCCTCCATGTGGGGAGCCTGGGCCCACCACACACTCTGCAAATAATATATTCCAACTCCAAAATCGCACTAAAGTGGGGAAAGATTAATTTCCTGATCTCCACGGTACCGCAATCTGTAGTCCTAACTCAATGACATATGTGCTAATGCACAGTGGCATTCACTAAACTGCACCCTCACAATTGTGCAGGTCGGCGAAATGGGACTTAACCAACAGTGGTTCAACATTCCCATTTACGTCGAACCTGTACTTGTAATTTGCAAAGTAAACATATAGATATATATGTGTGTGTGTGTGTGTGTGTTGATATATATATATATATATATATATATATATATATATATATATATATATATATATGTGTGTGTGTGTGTGTGTGTGTGTGTGTGTGTGTGTGTGTGTGTGTATATATATATATATATATATATATATGTGTGTGTGTGTGTGTGTGTGTATATATATATATATATGTGTGTGTGTGTGTGTGTGTGTGTGTGTGTGTGTGTGTGTGTGTGTGTATATATATATATATATATATATATATATATATATATATATATATATATATATATATATATATATGTATATATGTGTGTGTGTGTGTGTGTGTGTGTGTGTGTGTGTGTGTGTGTGTGTGTGTGTGTGTGTGTGTGTGTGTGTGTGTGTGTGTGTGTGTGTGTGTGTGTGTGTGTGTGTGTGTGTGTATATATATATATATATCTATATATATATATATATATATATATATGTGTGTGTGTGTGTGTGTGTGTGTGTGTGTGTATATATATATATATATATATATATATGTGTGTGTGTGTGTGTGTGTGTGTGTGTGTGTGTGTGTGTGTGTGTGTGTGTGTGTGTGTATATATATATATATATATATATATATATATGTGTGTGTGTATATATATATATATATATATATATATATATATGTATATCTATGTGTATATGTATATATATATATATATATATATATATATGTGTGTGTGTGTGTGTGTATATGTATATATATATAAATATATATATATATATATATATATATATATATATATATATATATATATATATACACACACACACACACACACACACACACACACACACACACACACACACACATACACGTAAAGGATTTTTCTACCTACATAGCTAAAATAGTCTTTCCAATAAATGTTCCCTTTCTATATCAGTTCATTTAAATATTTCTGTAACATCCCTTATTAACTTTTAAGAAATGTCTCATACTGGCACCTGACCTATTATAATCTAGCTGCCCTTAATTTTAACTGAAGCTATGGATATTTATTTATTTTTATTTATTTATTTAACCTTTGTTTACCGAGAAAGTCCGACTGGACACAGGTCCTTGTTCAGCAGAGGCCCGGAGAGAAAAGCTCCATGAGTAACAGTAAATTTTCATACACACATTACAATAATCAATAAAGTATAAAGTAAACAAAGTGTAGTATACATAAGAACATACAAATTGGTTACATCTTGACAACAAAACTTGGGCTTTGAGCATAGCTAGAACTATTTGTAAATATGACATATGTCAAGATATAAGGTTAAGACAGGTCACGATATGGTGGCATTTAATCCTGGAGCTTTACTGACATCTAAAGTTAACTATCTGTGTAAATTCCTGCAGTCAGTCTGTTTACCAAGGACCTCCTCTGGGCTCTTTAGTAATTTCCTCTATTACAAAGAATGCAAACTTCTCATTTTCACACTGTGTTACATGCTTATAAAGGGCATTTGTTTCATCCATTGACATCATACAAATGTTAATATATTATTTTTTTGACTGTACACTTAGTTTTACCTATATAGAATGAATGACAAGCTTTACATGTAGCTACAGTATATATACCAGCACTGTACTGTTGCAGTTATAGTGTTGGTTATCCTGCTTGAGATATAGCACTATTCCTGCATGGACACAGCTCCTGTATGCTAATTATCCAATTTGCAGGTGAAAATCATGCAAACGAGGCAAATTAGTGATCCAGGAAGCTGGCAGCCATCTGTGCAGGACTAGTGTAACCTACAGAAATGTACTTGGTTAGTAACCGAGTACATTTCTGCAAACTAAAGCAGACCATGACAGCTCCAAATAAAGGGTGTATATAATGTGTAAAGCATGCCAATGGCCAAATATATGGCCATTGGCATGGAAAACAGTTGCAAAAAAACAAAAAAAACCTTTAAATTTTTTTGGGGCCGATTTTGGCCGTTTAAGCATAGGGCAGTGGCATGCAAATGGGATCGGACGGAAAATAAAAGAAAAACCCTGAAAAAGCTTTCTCTGGAAAATCACAATTTTGCCATTATAGTCAATGGCAGGCAGAAGACAACAACACCAGTAAATAGTGGTTGCTAAGGGGGAAGGCTCAGTGTGGGACTTGTAACTAGGCATTAGCAGACAATCCTATACAAATGAGGAGAATGATACTGAATCACAAATTTCTCTTCATGGCTAGCCTGCACCCAACCATGTAGGTGCAGGAAGAACATGGTGCAAGCCTAAGAGTTAGCTGACATCATAGAGGGATGTGTCAGGCATACTGTAAGCTTATTGGAACCCTGTGGCTCGGGTTTGCCTTTAGCTTAGCAGAGCTAAGGAAGGGGGTGTGTCTGAAGCTGCATAGCACTCTTTACATTGCCTAAACGGGTGTGTGCACCGCACACTGGGTTTTAAACAAAAAAAAAGTAAACCTGGAAATAGCAGCTCCATGCACATCTGAGCACTAGGTTTGCACGGTGCACCTCTGGGCTTAAACAGGAATGCAATGAGAAGGGAAAACAGCAGTAAGAAGGTAATCAAGGAGAAATAACATAGCTGGCAGGTGAAATGTATCAGAATCAGCCTATTACACAGGCAGCAGCCCAGCCCAGCACACTACTATAAACTATGCAAACACCTTTCCCTCTGGTTTTTCCCACAAACTCTACACCACCAGTGTACACAAACAGGGAAATTTTACCTAACAAAAGCAACAAAATGATAGGGGCTGCATTTGCTCTCATAAATCAACATGTGGAAGAGGCTGAGGGTGGTGAGGATGAGAATGCTGATGACCAACCCACAGTGAGGAGAAGGAGAAGAGTGTACAGACCCAGGGTAACCTACCAGGGACTACATGAGCTGGAGATAGTGGAGCGCTATAGGGTGGACAGGAACATCCTACAAATTGTTGGTCTGTGCCAGCCACGCCTCATACACAGAACCAACAGAGGGGAACCCATCCCAGTGGATACCAAGGCATGTGTAGGCCTAAGAATACTAACCAGAGGTACCTTCCAAAGGCCAGCTGGGGATATCATGGGGATCTCACAGGCATCAGCATCCAGAGGACTCCACCAGTTTCTGCATGCCATGTCAGCATATGCCGGTGAGCATATATATTTCCTCAACACCTGTGAGGCATTGACCAGCAATACGCATCTCTTCCACCAAATAGCAGAATACCCTGATATAGTGGGTGCTATAGACTGCACGCACATACACATCAAAGCACCACCTGGTGAGCGGGTTAGAGTCTACAAAAACCGCAAGGGCTTTCCCTCCATCAACTGCCAGGTCATGTGTGATGCCCAGGGCATTATAATGAATGTGTGTGCTGGCAGCCCTGGAAGCTATCACGACTCCCACATCTGGCATATGATGCAGCTGTACCAGAGATTTGTCAATGGGAACATCCCATATGGCCACCTAGTGGGGGATGCTGGTTACGCATTGGAGCCGAGGCTGATGACACCCATCAGAAATGCACACACACCTGAACAAGAACTCCATAATGAGGCACACGTACAGACCAGAATCATAATAGAGCGTGTATTTGGGATGCTCAAGTCACGGTTCTGGTGCCTGGGCATATCCAGTGGAGCCTTCCAGTACTCACCAGCTACATGTACCCAAATTATCATCGTATGTGCCATGCTATACAGCATGATCCTGCAGAAACAGCTGCAGCAGGAACAGCACAGGGCAGGGCCACACAGCCCCCCACCATTGCCAAGGTCTGCACAAGGCTCATGAGTGAATCAGAAGAGGAACAACCTGAGACTGCCCCAGTAGGCAGAAGGAGACATGCCCTGTATGCCCAGGCCTTGGCAAAGAGGCTGTGCATAGCACATACACTGACATAGTAGGAACCCAGGGAATGACACCTCTCTCTGACTCACACATACAGTAAAAGGGATGCCACATGTGACACTACCTGAGCTTAACCATGTGTAGGGAGTGTACTATGTGCATCCAACATAGTCAGCCCTCCAGCACCATCATCAATACTGGCACAACTACAAGGTAAGTCACTCTCCCTATCAACTGCTGAATGCAGTAGTATGTTTTGTTACTTGTATCTATGGTATGGATGTGAGCATGCAAGGAAATCAGGTGGCTGAATGAGATGCCAGCAGGTAGTAGACACCTATATTGGCAGCATGAAATCTGTAAAAAATACTGGTGTCACCATAGTAGCCAGTACTAGACAAGGTGACAAAACCCACTGCAGGGAATGTGGTGGGCCAAATGTGTGTCCATAGGACACACACATGCCAGTCAGTGAGGCTCACGTACCCAACAACAGTCTCAGTCAGCAGGACAAGCATAGACAAACACAAAGAAAGGCTGTGCTAATGCCTCTGATTGATGGCTATGGAAAACAGCCCCTCTCCAGACCTACACAGACAGACTACAACAGGTCAGGCAGTGAGATGTTAGTTCTGAAGGGTAAGAAGTCTGAAACTGAAATGTAGGTCAATAAAACCTAAGAACTGTAGTACACTGATATGCCTCTAGTCTGCATGATAGCTCAGAATACAGAATGAAATGGAGTACCTGAAATACCAGTACAGTCATAGCAAATGTGTACAAGTGTCAGGTGTGCCCTCCCCCCACAATCCTATGTAGAAATGTAGTAACATGTATGTGTAGGTATAATAACAGTGGAGCACAGATTACCAGAGCCAGCCAAAGTAGGAGGATAGATTGTAGAACGTGTACAATATGCAGGGCTGTGTGTGTTAGGTTGGTGTGTGTTGTGTATTGTGTGAGAGTGGTCAGCATGTAGGCATGGTGGGTTTTGTTCTGGTGGCCATTGCCCAGTACTGCCAATGACAGGGCTAAGTTCTCACAACTGCAGTGCCAAACACAATGCATTCCAGCAGTAAGCCATAGTAATTGTTTAGATTTAATATCTGTCACCATCTGAAAGATGGACATTGCATGAATGTGGGCTCAGACATACAAACAGTACACAGGTGGGAGTACCCTAGACAGACTGTGTATAAAATGTTACTGTCAAATGGACACACCTTTGGAATTGTACATACAGGTTAGCAGCACATTAGTTGGATTTGTAGTATGTAATACTTATGTCATCTGGCCAAACACTAGCAGACCACAAAGGTCACAGGTATGAAGTATTAAGAAACTGCTGATGTCCCTGCACAAGTCAGCATAAGTGGAATGCTCCATGTATATCTGAGAGTCAGCTGCAAGTAGCTTCCATAGCACACATGCACCCAGCTCACCCCATCAGCCACAGGTACCTCACAGGTCTTATCCCTGCTTTTGGGAATGAGTACAATATGACCCCCACCTCTGTATGGAAATAGCCACAGAATGCAGCATGCAGAAGAGGTGTCCCATGCAGGTGTGTCCCTAGCTGTAAGCAGCACCCTGCCAGCATCCACACCACTGGATCAATAATGACAGAAACTATTGACATTAACACCTTGCACACCTATCCTGTCACCCCAGGGGAATATAGAGGCATGCAGCCTGGGACTGTAGGAGTGACACAATGCGACAACCTGCTACAGATGGCTCACATCACTACCAAATGCCCTGCAGTCCTCTGTCAAAGGCCTGTGTCTCACCAGTACTGCCAATGTATGTTATCTCATGGACTCCCAAATAACAACATAACACAGTCCACAAAACCCAAATGCAAGGCCATGTCGACAAATCCCAGTAACATGTCCACCATGTCCTACTGCATGAACTGTGGACCAACCCCAAAATACTGCTGGGATGAAGTGATAACTATAGGGAACTTATCAGATAATGTTTGCATAATGTTCAGAAGAGGACAGAATAACAGAGGGAGGGTAGGAGCATGGACGACATGGAGTGTGTGAAGTCTGAAACTTAGCCATGTGCACATACTATCCCTGCCTGCAAACACAGGAATGAGTGGCTACAAACCTGCTTGTAAACCACAATATGAAGGGGTAATGACCAGAAATATGAGCCCTGCCTCTGGGTAACATGTGTGAATCTGTACAGCTGTGATTTATGGCCAAAGCAGGATATGGTCATACTGTCACATTGATGGATGTACAAGCATGGGATCCTCAGCCACCACTGTACCAAGGTGCTGAACTATTTACACAGACCCATCAGCAAGTGTCTGCAGCTTCCCCTCCAGAATGGCATGATTGTGCAAGAATATATAGGCTGCAGACCACAATACTGGACACAGCTTCATTGACCCTGTGTTAAACAGGAAATTATTGCAAGCAAATATGTATAACTGACAGTAGTTGATGACATAAAACATCACAGTGTAAAACAGTACATATGTCTAAATATCTCTGCTAACATCAAAACCATGTAGCAGAAGCAGCACAGACACAATTACCTACAGTAACCCACTATCCTTTGCCCATTTTGACCCCATATTGTCAACCGATCTACAGATATCCCGCAGGAACAGGTTCTAGCTGTAGGTGTAGAACACAAAAGCCTGCACTGTAGTACAACCTACCTGGAATGGATTCACACATTCAATACAGAAGATCATACTGGACGTGCTCCCACACTTAGAGAAATGAAGCCCATGTCTGACAACAAAATAATGGAAGGTCATACTGGGCATGCTCCCACACTTATGAAGCCCATGTCTGGCAACAACAGTGGAGTATGCATATCTGACAATCACAGATGTTTGTGCACACACTCCACACTGCACACCAGTCATGCTTTGCACACACATTCGATAGGAATACACACATATATCCAAGGACAACACACTATAATAAGCCAAACTTACACATACATAGATGTGTGGAAGAGAGTGACAGACAGTGACAAAGAGCCTCCCATCATAAGGCCTGTCCCACCCAGCAAACATCCAATTGGCTAAAACCACATGATGTGCAAATGGCAATCACTGTAGACATTTACCTCTGGTATTGCTCAGCACTATAGTGTCTGTGGTGCTTGTGATAACTGTGTAACATGATTGTGCAAGTCATTATTCAGCTAGCAGTTGTATACGTGTACCTGTTAAATTTAAACCTGTGTGTGACTGAGTGTTGTGTGTCTGCTTCCAGATGAATGGTTTATGGCCCATGCACACACACTGCACTCCCCTTTTTTTCCACTTTGGCAAGCCTGCTGATGTCATTCACCTTGAAATACACCTTTGGTGAAGGAGTAGCCCTATAAGCTCCATGGCGCATGCTATAACTGCATAATGCTATAGTGTGATGTACTAGTTAGGTAGGAGTTCTAATCCCAGACATGGACACTGAGTGTGTGTGTGTGTGTGTGTGTGTGTGTGTGTGTGTGTGTGTGTGTGTGTGTGTGTGTGTGTGTGTGTGTGTGTGTGTGTAGGGATTAATGCTTTTGTGGCCATTTGCAGTCACTACACTCCCCATTGCCCTACTTTGGCAAGCCAGCTGATGTTATTCACCTTGAATACACCTTTGGGGAAGAAGTAACCCACTAAGCTCTGTGGCACGTGCTATAACTGCATAATGCTGTAGTGTGATGTACTAGTTAGGTAGGAGTTCTAATCCCAGACATGGCAACTATGAAACTCTGTGTGTGTGTTTATTTGTCTGTGTAGAGAGCAATGCTTTTGAGGCCATTCACAGTCATTACAATTTCTATTGCCCTACTTTGGCAGACCGCTGACGTCATTCACTTGGAAATACACCTTTGTTGTTTTGTGTTAATGGGGATATCTATGCATGCTGTTAGACATAATCCGAAATGTGTGGACTATTACTACCCACATATGTTCTATAACAGTGACACAATAGCATGTTTGGGGAACTGTTGCCAGCAGAACCACCTCTCCCACCTCATCTGGCCATGTAACCAGGCCACATCACATGTGGGACCTACCCTGGGACCTCCTCATCTACTGCTCCTGAACTACCTTCATGTGGAACCACCTCAGAGAATGGTGTTCAGCCCCCACGGGAGCACACACAGACAGGATCCTGTCACCCAAAGTCAGGTCCAGGGTCTTGTGCATAGGGAGCTCCACAGAGACTTGGTGGATGTGCTACAGTACCTTGAGGCCCTCAGTACACACTCACAGGTTCCACATGCTCCTCTGCACAGCCCCCAGTGCAGGCACCTTCAGGGCAGTGAAGCTGATATAGTGACTGCTCATGGGTGGGGACCTTGGTCCCATTATTTCCATATGGGGGCTCATGGGCTTTGACATCACAGACAGCACTCCCCATCCAGGGTGTTTACCCACCACATGTGTCATATACCACCCCTGTATGCTGTCTTCTCTGTCTTCCAACCCAACCTACCTCCACAAATATACCTGATATCCTTTCCCAAATTACCAATCCCACCTTCACAGACAAGGGCAATGTGTTCCCAACATGGGGTTCACACCTGACATAACCATCCATTTTGCACCCACTTACTGCTGTATATATATATATATATATATATATATATATATATATATATATATATATATATATATGTGTGTGTGTGTGTGTGTATTTATATGTGTGATGTTCCCTCACACATATCGTGCAGCACTGTCATTCAACAGTAGGGGACATGTTTTTAAATAAATATGTGTGTGTGTGTTTGTATATATGCAGACATACACACACACACACACACACACACACATATATATATATATATATATATATATATCTATATATATATATATGGTTCTCCTTCACAAAGTTGAATGGCCTTAGTCTTGAAATGCATATGGTCGAGACCATATGCTCGAAATTGTGGAAGCTCGACTGTGTGAATGGGGAATGGCATACAGCGCAGAATGGGATATTTCCCTTTCTGCGCTGTAGTGCGATCTCGGAGTTGGAATAAATACGTAGCGGAGGGTGTGGCGGTGCATGGGGGCTTGCTCCCCTGCAGAAACACCTTTTTGTGTTATGTTCTTTTTTTTTGTAGTTCCCTTTCATGAAGTCGAGCTTCAGAAATTTGAGCATATGGCATCGGCAATATGCATTTCAAGTTTCTGAATGTTCGACTTTGTGAAGGAGAACCATCTCTATATATGTGTAGATATATATTATGAGCTATATATATATATATATATATATATATATATATATATATATATATATATATATATATATATATATACACACATATATATATATATATATATATATATATATATATATATATATATATATATATATATATATGGGGTGCATTCAGACATCAAGTCCACACTCTCTAACTCTCCTTCCTGCACAGCTGCACTGTTCTGCCTTGCTAAAACACAGACTGCTGCCACATGTGGACACAGCCTAACATAGGCACAGATTGCAGGTAAGCCTATTACACACCTATGGCATTTGTGCATGCTACATTACACGTTAACATGACTGTCCTGCAAGTGGTGGGCTCTGAAACTCATTTGTCCATCATAACGGCATTACTTCCACCACCAGCTACTGGCCACACTAATATACATGTCTTGCACTACACAACAAACACTATGATGGCTTACATCTTGTCAGTCAGTGATGATCTGCACAGTTGACAAGTATGGCTCACTGCCCACAGGGACAGACACTATTGCCCATAGCAGTTGTTCAGCTGGACATCATTACAACAACAACACCTGAAGGCACATATACATCATTCCACATCATCTATCCCATTATTATGGACCAAATACTACATTCAATTACATGCATATATGCTTCACATACCTGTTGTGGGAATGTTGTCTCTTCTGGATACAGTTTGCTGTGTGGATGTATGTGAGTTTATTTGTTTGTGTGTTTCTTTTTTTCTTTCTCACACTCTCTCTCTCTCTCTCTATATATATATATATATATATATATATATATATATATATATATCTCAGTCTCTCTCCACTAACTGGATTGAGCTGATTTTAATAGATTGCAGCATAGATTTTGTAGGTGATGCACATGATCATGTGATGGCTTCTGCACCAATCAGTTTCCACCACTTGCTACCTGTATGTAGCCTGCTGTGTGCTACTTCCAATTACCACTGTCATGGCAACCCACTACTATAAATTCCTACAGCATGTGGGCGTGGTCCCTTTACCTTTCCTGTTTGAAGGACATCCTTCCTGTGTGTGGCCAGCAGTGTTACAGACAGCAGGTAGCAATACCTCTTGCAAGAGAACTTGCAGACTCAGGCCAGCTACATATTTGTATAAGGTTCCATCCCTACAGACAGTGTGAGTAGGGTTGTTATATGCATTGTATGCCACTAGTTTTACAGGGTTTGTGTGTACATACTAGTTTAGCATGGAATGCAGTCTGTCTGCATAGCTCTCAACTATGGGTCTATCCACATGATGGCCAGAGGATTTCCTGTTATGTTTTGTCTGTCCACAACACAGGTCTTGTCTCATATATATCACTGTCATTCTGTCTGTTGAGTGCTATTACTACATGGCTACATCCATTTGTGTTTCTGACTTATTCCTGGCTAAGGAAATGTTGCACACAGTCCTGTAACACCAGCAACTTTCTCAGTGTATAACAACAATATTGCACATATGAACCTGTGTTCCAGCCTCTGTCCTCCACCTATATACCAGGCTTTGTCATATGATATGCAGTAAGAGGTTATTATGTAGTGGCCTGTGATTATGTCATGGTGCCATTCCTGTCATCATTCCAGTGATGTTGTGGTCTCCACAAATATTGTGGGGTAGGGTCCATATATATGTGGGCTACAGCTGGACAAAACATGTGTGCCCTTGTGTAGTCCAGAGGTCAGTGTATGTAACACTGTTATATGCCCCTGTAAGTCAGTCTATGGAGAGGGTTATGCATCATATATAACCTAGGCTGTTACAACATGTGAAGGGATATCAGTAGTAAGACACCTTAAGGTATATGGCAGTACATTTTCATACATTTCACCTTGGGAACATTGGTGGCCTAGTGCTTGCTGTCATACAGACTGTTCTGTTTGTCAGTGTGATAGTGATGTTTTAAGTTAAGCATTATGTAACAGATACATCCTTATTGTGACAACTACATTCTTTTCCCCTAGGGGTTGAGTACAGAGTGTAAGTGGAGGTTGCTGAACTATATCTGCATTACTTACTATTGATTGATTGTTATCCTCTGGCCCAGTCTTTCTTTACTGTGTACTACTTGAAGGCCTTGGCCTGGACAGCAACATATGTTATGCTTTCGGATTACTGCATAAAATGATCTGCTTGAGAGTTGCATTACTCAGTTAGTATGTATTTCAAACAGCTATATGACGGCATATACAACTGCAATAGTACACAAATAAACATTTATGTATGCAAACCTGTGTATGGTGTCATATCCTTTGACTTATCTGTGGGTATATGTTTCATGCAATAATTGTCTTTTGTATGAGATAATCATACACTGTCCATTTTAAAAGGTGGCAACTTTAGGAATACTGGCTGTTTGATTTGCTGTGCACCCTCTAAATATGTATCTTCCTATACATATATATATATATATATACATAGTAATATATGTATATGTGTATGTATGTGTATATATATATATCTATATATATATATATATATATATATATATATATATATATATATATATGTGTGTGTGTGTGTGTGTGTGTGTGTGTGTGTGTGTGTATATATATATATATATATATATATATATATATATATATGTGTGTGTGTGTGTGTATCTGCATGTGTGTGTGTGTGTGTGTGTGTGTGTGTGTGTGTGTGTGTGTGTGTGTGTGTGTGTATATGTATCATTGGAATGTTTATTGCTTCTACATTGTACATTCCCTATGGTAGCCAGACTGTACTGCATGATATGTTATTGACACCATGTTGACATCATACAGGTAGGATGGATTACTGTTAACTTCTTGTGGCTATGTTGTGTAGGGTCCTGGGTATGGGACTTGCAAGTGTTGGTATTGTTTTGCAAGACAGATCTGTTTGGCTGTGGGGAAGGGGATGATATCAATAATTACAAGATGTAATTAGCTTGGGCCCCCTCACCCCCATTAACAGTGCTTGTGTCTTGTGCTCTCTTTTATATCTATAGATATATATCTGTATATATATATATATATATATATATATATACACACATACACACACACAGACACAGGCACACACACACACATATATATATATATATATATATATATATATATATATATATATATATATATGGTTCCCCTTCACAAAGTCGAACGGCCACAACCTCAAAAGTCATATGGCCGAGACCATATGCTTGAAATCATGGAAGCTCGTCTCTGTGAATGGGGAAACGGCATACAGCACAGAATGGGAGATTTCCCTTTCTGCGCTGTAGTATGATCTCGGAGTTGTAATAAATAAGTAGCAGGGGTGTGCAGGGGAGCTTGCCCCCTGCAGAAACACTTTGTTTTGTTACATTTTTCTTTTTTTAGCTCCCTTTCACGAAGTCGAGCTTCAGGAACTCAAGCATATGGCTTTGGGCATATGCATTTCGAGTTTCTGAAAAGGGGAAGCATATATATATATATATATATATATATATATATATATATATATATATATATATATATATATATATATATATATATATATATACACACACACACACACACACACACACACACACACACACACACATACATGTACATGTATAAATACATCTCCTGTACTATAGAGTGACTGTGCTGGGTGATATGTTTGTTAAAACATCAGGGTTATGTATATGTGACATGGCTTAGAGGTAAATCACTTTTGCTATGGTGTGCAGGGTCCTGGGTTCGAGACTTATAAAGGCTGATTATTTTGTTGCTGGGCAGAACAAGGGCCATTGGATACAGAGTGATTAAGGGCACTTTTAAGCAGTTGTAAGTGGGTTTGATTAGGTTTGCATGATGGTAAGCAATGTTAACTTCCAGTTAAATATGTTTACAGTCAGTTAGCCTCTAAATTGCTTATCCTGTGTAGGCATTGCTTACCCCCGCACAAACAGGCTTAAACCTGCTTGCTGCTGCTTTAACGTGCTTACTCCCACTTACCCCCACACTAATTTCTTTAAAAGAAAAGAAAAAGGGTTGATAGGAAAATGGTGAAAAAATGGCACAAAAAGGGAATGACAGTAGGGAAAATAGCTAGGGATGTGCAGGACGGATGTAGGGAAGGTCCATAGCTGCCCATTTCTTCTACAGCAGCAGCTGTGCATATACACTGATTTAGAGGTAGATTTGGACACTCACCCCTGAGAGAGGGTAGAGGACAACAATAATATGTTGTGAAGCCAGTTAGACCAGATTACATGTGTCCAGTGGACATGTGTGTGAAATGGACAGCTATGTATGGAGCGAGATTTTTTTTTTGGGAACAGATTGCCCTTTTTTTTTTAAGGTGAGAGTGGGATGTTGGGGAGGGATAGTAGGTATATTTGGGGAGGTAGGTTGGGTAGGATGACAGACAAGACAGACAAGACAGCATACAGGGGTGGTATATGACACATGTGGGGGATAAACTCTTCGGATGGGGAGTGGCATTTGGAGGTTGGAAGCCCATGAGCCCCTAATGGAATGAGTGGGACTGAGGTCCCCACCCATGGGCAGTCACTACTGCACCTTCATGACCCCAAAGGTGGCTTTGCTGGGGCTGGGTAGGAGGTGCAAGCTGACCCTCTAGATGTGCCACATGACCCTCAAGCTGGAGTAGCAGAACTCCAAACTCCCTGCAGAGCTCGCTACGCACCAGACCCTGTACCTGATGATGGGTGACAGCATCCTGTCCATGCCCACTCCTGGGGGTGAGCCCCATCCCCTGAGAGGAGGTCCCAGGGTGGGCCCCAGACATGCTGGTGCCCAGTGCCACAGCCAGATGAGGTGGGAGAGGTGGGTCTGCTGGGACCGGCCTTCCCAAACGTGCTATGGTGTTTCAATTTTAGAACATATGTGGGTTAGCAATAGTTAACACATTCCAGAATCAGGTATAACAGCATACATAGATATTTCCATTAACCCAAAACACCAGATATGGAACAGTTGCTTAGCAAACAGAACACATGCATATATGGAACCACAGTGGCCATTACAACAGCATGCAGGTACATTGATGGCAGCATGCCACCAATGTGGGAGTATTTCAACATGGCACATGTACAGAAACAAATTTAAATATTTATCAAATAACAGGACATATGTCCCAACAGTAGATTTAATTGTACACATACCCATTGAGTTGTGTATTTAGATTATTGTTGCAGATATGGTGGGGGATGTCAATTAACTTGTATATCCCTGTAGCTCTCATTACTTTCTTAGTCAGTGCTATAATCTGTACCTTACAGGTATTATTACACAACCCTATGGCCTTAGTTTGGACAGTGGTATGGTTGTAGACAACTATATACATGAACTGTGTTTTACCTGCAGTATACACCTCTTACCTGATATACTTGTGGAGGTATTGTTTGTTAACACTACCTGACTATTTCTACGCATATTCCCAGATTCCAGGTTGATGTTATGCACATATCTCTCCATCTCTTATTGCAAACATTCTGGGCATGTCTTGACAACATGCAGATGACACTGGGACATATTTTGACTATTGCCCTCATAAAACTTTGGGGAGTTGCTACAATGACAGGTTTGTTTTAATATACATTTTCTGAATATTTACAGGTCTGACAGTCAGTTATATGACATTAAATGCTGCCTAAATGTCAGAGATCATCACACTGATATGTCAGGGGGACAGGGTAACAGGCAGCAGATATGGGCCAATTATCTGGACATTCTAGATAAATCTGTACAGTTGAGGGGTATGATACTGCATACAGCTTACTACCACTGCCAGGATTCAAACCATGGCTGTGTTTGCTAAAAATAAAACAGTGCACATCACAGTTGAGTGTGCTATATAGATATTGCTGTGTATCTCTTCTCTGATATCTGTCTATAAGTCTCCCGTGATTTTACAATCTGACCTTGTAATTACAACACTCTTATACAGGGTTTCCTAGACAGTTTTATTATGTAGCACTGTGTGGATAACAGTGATGGGTAATACCTTATTATTCAGAGAAACTGCAGCACTAACACTGCCATACAATACCAGACTAAACAGTACCAGTCCAGGATTTCAATCTTTTATTTCTAGGCACAGTTTTAGTATTTGACAGACCTGTGGGGGGGGGGGTGTTTGTTAACACTACCTGAATGTTGCCACACATATTACCAGATTGCACATTATTATTATGCACATACATCTCACTCTGTTACTGCACACACTTTGGTCATAGCTTCATAACATGGGGGTGGAGATGGGACATACTTTGTTTATTACTCTCATAACAATTTGGTGAGTTGCTAGAGTGACAGGTTTGTTCTTATAGATATATTTCTGACAGTTGTGATATCTGACAATCAGTTGTATGTCATTATTTGCTGCCTAAACATCTGGGATCATCCCACTGATTTGCCAGGGGGACAGGGTGACAGGCAGGGGAATTACACCAATTATCTGGACTTTCTGACAATATCTGTACAGTTGTGGGGAATGATTCTGCATACAACTTACTACCACTCCCAGGATTCGAACCATGGCTGTGTGTGCTAAAAATACAACATTTCATGTCTCAGTTGAGTATTTATTTGGATTATGTTGTCTATCTTTCCACTGTTTTTTGTCTAAGTCTCTCTCAGTTGTACAATATAACCTTGTGATTACAATAGTCGTATACAGACATTCCTACACATTTTATTTGTGTAGCACAGTGTGGGTAACAGTGCTTAATACAACAGTACTACTAAGAGATTGCAACACTATATTACCATATGATACCAGAGTAAACAAAAGCAGTCCAGGAGTTAGACCTTTATTGCCAGGCTGTTACCCTTTTATTTACATACAACCTATATGAGACTCTTCCTACCATGTTGTCTGATTTATTCAGTACATGCCATATGCAATACAGGCTTTATACTGGCAATTAACTTTCTACTACTTTTAGATTTATTTCTTATGACAGTACATGCAAGATTATTACTAACCTGCCTTGTGACGCAGAATCTGCAGCCTACAGACATGGGCTTCCTGATTCACAGCCCACTCGTCTGCCACTGCCAAAGACATAAGAAGAATATTTAGCCATACCTATCCATAATATACATGAGCTGGCAATTATTAAACAGGTAGTAGGATGAGTACTTGCACACAGCTGGGACATCACCCAACTGCCTAGCTTCTTGGATCCACTGATCCAAGAGCTCCCTCTTCCTCCATTTCAGGTCAGCATAGTGATGCCTGACCTGCTCACCAATTCAAGGGATGCCAGTGGCACTGGTGAGGTCACAGGCAAGAGAGTCCCTGGCTTCCACTTTATATTGGGAACCCTGGTACTGGCCCTGCAGCAGTCTCTGTTCATGGTCTTTAATGAGGAGTCCTGCCATGACTTTGGACTCCTGGATGCCCCAGCGCTGCACCCGGAAGTGCAATCCTTCTCCCACACTGGCCATAGTGCCTACAGGAGGAAGCTGCAACCAGTTATGAGATGTATTCCTGCCTGTGAGGTTTAAATAGGGCCGATTTCCCGCACTTTGCCATGATTGGACAGTTTTGAAAATGCTAAGCAATGAGCAAACCTACTTACCCTAAGGCTGGCATTGCTTAAAGGGGTATACCAATGGGCAGATTGATCTAGCTGGCCTACATATTGCTTACACCTAGTAAGCAGGGGTGTGCAATGCTTAGCATTGCTTATTTTTAAATTTGCACACTATTTGCTGTTTGGCATTGATTTATCATTCATTACATGTTATATATTTGTTTATTATCCATGATTCATGTGTACGTACACTGTATGGGGTCCTTGCGTTTACTGGGGGATTTCAACATTTTATTACAATGACACCTCACATCTGGACTTAATGCAGTACTCCAGTTCACATATTTATGTTATGTAGTACGTTATACAACATAAAACTGTATATAGATTCCTTTCACATGTAAATTGTGATTTTGCTATAGTGAGGATCTGTTTGGGGATACCTCAGTTTTTATGTACTGCTGTGATGGCTTACTGGTATACTGCTGTGGCTATAGTGTACAGGGTCCTGGGTTCAAGGGCTGTTTATTTTGTTGCTGGGCAGAACAAGGGCTGGTTTCAAGGGCTGTTTATCTTGTTGCTGGGTAGAACAGCGGCGGTTGGATACAGAGTGATTAAGGCACATTTAAATAGTTGTAAGCGGGTTTGCACAGGTTTGTCGGGCAGTAAGCAATGCTAACCTCCGGTTAAATATGCTTACAGAGAGCTAGCTTCAAAATTGCTTAACCTGTGTGCACATTGCTTACCCCTGCACAAACAGGCTTAAACCTGCTTACTACTGCTTAAATCTGCTTACTCCCACTTACCCCTGCACTAATTTAGACAGAAATGAAACATGGGTCTTAGGAAAGTGGTAGATTTGGAAATCTATGGATTTATCATTCATTACACGTTATCCCTTCATTTAGTATCCCTGATTCATGTGTACAAATACAGTATGGGGCACTTGTGTTTATCTGTGGATTTTACCACATTATTACAATGACACCTCACATCTGCACTTAACGCAGTACTCCAGTTCACAAATGTATGTTATTTAGTAGGTTATACAGCAAAAACATGTTCATAAATTGATTTCATATGGAAAATGGGATTTATTACACTGAGAATCGAACTGGGAATGACTGCTCACAAAGTGAATGCTCTGACCACTACACTATTGCAGTACTGCTTCAATTGAATGTATCTTGCTATTTATCTTCTTATGCTATTTAAGCTACAGTACGCGTAGCTAAGCAATGGGCAAACCCGCACCTATGGTTAAATTTAATCTGTTTGATAAAAAGAATTCTCTACTGCTATTTTCTCTAGTAAAGGGACATGTTTCACTTATTGCTGTGGATTCCTGCATGCATCTGCACATTTGGCAGACATCCTAGCAACCCCATACCTCTCAACCTCTTTGTGCACATTATCTGGACAAAGCTTGACAACATGAGAGGTCCAACTACGGACATATTTTAATTATTGCTCTTATAAACTTGGGAAAGTTGCTAGTGTAACAGGTTTGTTTTAATATACATTTTCTGATGGATTTGAAGTCTGACACTGAGATGTATGCCATTATTTACTGATTTCAATCCTGAGATCATTCCAGTGATTTGCCAGGACAAATGGGGTGTTATATGGGTGACAAATCTGGACATTCTGCAATGATTTGTACAGTTGGGAGGTATGCAGCTCCCCTATGAGTGTTCTCACTCATTGTAATTGCCGAGTGGCACTTCCTGAGTGCAGGGGCATGTATATTGTGTGACCTCTGCTCTCAGACACACCCCCTGCACTCATCCACGCTCCATGTCCATTTAGGAGCAGAGGCAGCACACCTTCATTACTATACATGGCGCACTGCCGTGCTGCCCTTAAACAGTCGTTTCTGTGCAGGCATAACTTATTCCTGCATGGAGGATTAGTGAATCCCGGTGATAGATATGATTCACTTTCACAGTGTGGGAACATTATGTGTGCAAAATCAACATTTACAAATGCCCACCTTCTTCTGAGCATGTGCAGAGGTTTTTTTTTTCCTAGATTGTCTTTCATATTATAACCTCTTCTAAAGGTGAAAATAATTGGTTCCAAAAATATCCCTGGAAGGCCGTAAAACTTAGAAAACATGTTCCAATTTCTTATAATTATATTCTTAATCAAATTCTCTTCAGAATTGTAATTCATAATAAAAGCATCCCCATAAGATTGATGCCTTTTATCCTTTTATATTCCTTTTTATCTTTATCGTTCTCACCACCTCCATAATGATGGGAGATTATTTCACTTCCGTCTATAATTAATGGATATTTTGCTGTCCTCCCCTCCTTAACTTCTTTTAAAATATCAATTACAATTTTTTAGGGTATTTTCTTTCAAAGAACATCTTTTTCACTTTTTTCAAAAAATTATTATCATCCAATACTGTGTGCTACCCTATTAAACTGACCTTCGACTATATTCTTTTTTTTGTTTGTTTTATAGGGTGCTCACTGGTGAAATATAAGTAAGAATTAGAAAATGTTTCTTTCTCATACATGTAGGATTTAAATGCTTTGCTATTTTCTAATTTATGAACAGTCACATTTAAATAGTTGGTCATACGAAACATTATGCGCAAACTTTAAAAATGTTGTGCCCTCTAAATATTTCATAAAATCCAGTAATAATTCTTCACTTTCTGTCCAAAATATATATATATATATATATATATATATATATATATATATATATATATATATATCATCCAAGTACCATTTATATAAATTCCAAAATTGAACATACAGGAAATTTGTTCCCAAACCTTGAGGACTAAATTATACATGGGGCTGCAAGATGCCCCCATAGTCACCACTTTACTTGCATGTGGAACTCACCTTCATAATATATGAAATTATTATTTAATATTATTTCCATAAATTTTAATATTAATCTAATTTCTTTAGTATCCAGAGACCTGTAGTCCCAAAGTGCTTCTTCAAACCATTTGATTCCTACATCATGGGGTATAACTGTAAACAAATCCATTATATCTAGAGTAAAAACAATCATATTCTGTTTGTAAAAGCTCAGTAAATATAATTGTAAGAAATTAGGACATGTTTTCTAAGTTTTCGACCTTCCAGCAATAATTTTGAAACCAATAATTTCACCTTTAGGAGATGTTATAATATGAAGGACATTCTAGAAAAGGCACACACACACACACACACACACACACACACACACACACACACACACACACACACACACACACACACACACACCCTCTACACATGCTCAAAAGAAGGTAGGCATTTATAAATGTGGGTTTTGCACACAATGTTCCCACATTCCAAAAGTGTATCATACCTATATCCCAAGTAGGATAGCTGACACTGTAATTGTAACAGTAGAGTGCTGGTGTATATATATATATATATATATATATATATATATATATATATATATATATGCGTGTGTGTGCATATATATATATATATATATATATATATATATATATATATATGTATATCTTGCCATTCAGTCTACATAGGATAAACTGAGCATATGCTCAAGAAAAGAATACTATAAACATTTATACAAGGTCAAAAGGAAGGATGAATCAAATGCCCTTTATAAGCATATAACACAGTGTGAAAATGGGAATTTTTGTATTCTTTATAATAGAGAAAATTACTAAAGACCTCAAAGGAGTTCCTTGGAAAAATAAGGTTGAATACAAGGAGCTATACTGGCAGTTAACTTGAGATGCCAGTAAAGCTTCAGTATTAAATGCCACCATATTTATAGCTTCAGTACTAAAATTAAAGGCAGCTAGATTATAATAAGGTACTGGTATGGGACATTTCTAAAAGTTAATAAGGGATGTTATAAAATATTTAAATAAACTGGTATAGAACGGGAACATTTATTGGAAAGACTATAACTATGTAGGTAGTGAACAGGTCCTTTGTAAATATTTTTTACTAGGTAATACTAATTGTCCTTTTAAATTGTTGTATAGTTCTCTTAAGAATAATTTCTAATAATGTCTCTTTAAGTAAGGGTTCATCATATTACATTTCTTATGCTTGTCCTTTGTTTCAGTTGCTTATTTTTTAAAGTTTTAGTGTATTTTCCAGTCACTTGCTTTATGGGTAACTAAAGGGATTTTATTTTATTTTATTTTACTACAAATTAATGTATTTATTTGATCAGCCCTTATTTATTTATACAAAATTGTAACTGCTCATAAAATATTTAATGAACAAGACAGGTACCATCACTAAAAGACATAATTATGCTTCAAACTACCTCAAACCCTGTCCGATCAAGAGACAAGCATCTACTTACGGTCCCCAAATCAAATAACTCAACTGGGGATTCTTTATTTTCTACGTATGTTGCTAAATCATGGAATGCTCTCTAGGCAGCCTTAACTCTTGAATCCTCTCACATAGCTTAGAAAAAGCTTTTAAATCACACTTACTGGAACACTGGACCTGCCTCTGCTAATCCCCTGGCTTATCCTGCTTCCTCCTCACTTACCCTGCCAATAACATTGTTTACTTACCTTCAACTACCCTACTATTTGATACTAATGTCTACCATGTTATCTAGCCAGGAAATGTACCCAAGACTCTTTATGTATTATGATGTATCCTAATTTGGCTTATTCTGTATAATGAACTAGGTTGGGAGGGTGGCCTAATGGTTAAGGTGTTTGCCTTACAAACACAAAGTGCAGGGTTTGAGTCTCACAAGGGATAACTGGCTAGGCTTAAAATGACTCGCAAGGGCAGTTAGCCTAGTATTAATCTATGAACCTATTTATGTTATTATTTCAATGTATGTAACTATTTCATGTATAGCTGCAACTCAATGCATGTTCACTATGTACTGATGTTGTTTGTGTTCCATATCTTGTTATATGTATACTGATGTTGATAGTTTGCTTTATCTTGTTATATGTATGGCTAGTTACTTGTCAACTGGAGCTTTTCTCCCCGGGCCTCCTCTGAAAATGGATACATATCCAGTCAGACTTTCACAGTTAACAAATGTAAAATAAATAAATAAATATTTAGGCCTTGTAGATCAGAGTGTAGCATGTGTGCACTATGTCTTTAAGGAAGCACGCGAGGCTGTGAGTGCACGTATAAATTCCTAACACGTGCAATCCCTAGTGCCATTTTGAAGAAGCAGCCAGTGTGCAAGCATGTATGATCACAACAGTTAGTTTGTATATAACTTACTTAGTCTTAGTCAAATAAGCTTTTTAGTAATGAGTTTGCATAGAATAAAGCTGCTTAAACAGGACCCAAAAAGTGCTTGATGAAACAAATGGGTTTAAAGTAGAAAACGAGCATGTTTAAGGCAGAAAGAGTGTGTTTAAGGCATAACTGGGCATGTCCAGAGTAAAACAAGCACAAAGAATAATACCAAGAAAAGAAAAGGGGCGCAGTAGATAAAAATAAAGCAAGGTAACTGCTATGTTGGGTAAAGTGCTGTGTTTGTGTATAACTACGATTTCATTTGGTATCAAAAAAGTAACTAGAGTCATTCAAAGTATTTCAGAGTGTGTAAAAGAGCTTACAGTGTGTGCTTTTTACTGTGCAGGTATTTCAAAGAGTTCAGTGTGTCTAAAGTGCAACTATCTCATGTAATTCAATTGAAGCATGGGTGTCTAAAGAAAAGATATTGTGCTGGGTGTGGCTGTTCACAAAGTGTCAGCATCTGAGTGCTTCATGTGCTTGTACTGTAAAGATTTGCCTGGCAAGGTGCCGCCATTTTGGGAACATTTCAGTGTATTGCATCTAGTCATTAACAAAGTGCTCATACCTCAAAAGACATTGAATTTGGGCAACCAAAATCTGATTAGTTGCATTGTGCAATTGCTTAACAAGTTTCTTGTATTAAAGAAAGGTGCTTCTTACAAAAGATTACAAGAGTATTACAGTGCTCTTGAATTGCTCAGTTATATTGCAAAGTTCTTGAATGTTTCTTAAAGCGACGGCTTTAATAAGTGATAATGCATGACTGTTCCATGCCTGCCATTATCGATAAATTTCCAAGCAACTACTTTAGCATTTTTGCCTTTACCAATTCCGAAAGCCGATGATTTTTGCATTTCCACCTTTACTTATCGAAAATTTCATAAAAGCATTGCAAAGTCTGAGAAAGTATTCTATTAAGCTCTGTTGTTGTTGTTTGTCTTTCGGGTTTTTCCCGGTAAGGGGTCGCCACAGCGGAACTCTGGCCCACTAATGATTGGCAGTAGATTTTTACGAAACGCCGAGGTGCCAGCTCGACGCCCAACCTTCAATGAAGGCACGCCCATTTACCCATGCATGTCTTTCGAACACTACCCAACCGCAGGAAGGACATGCAGACTCCACACAGAAGGCACTCCTAAGCCACACCGAGAATCAAACGGGAAAACCTCTTACTGTGAGGTAACAACGCTACCACCATACCACCGCGGCATTCTGTTAAGCTCTGTAAAGCAGTAAATAAGTTGAAAAGCTCAAAAGTTTCATAAAAGCATCTCATAATCTGGGAAAGTAGTCCATTAAGCTCTGTAAAGCAGTGAATAAGTTGAAAAGCTGTTCTGCTGAGTTTCATGAAGCATCAATAAAGCTAAATAGTTATTTTGCAAAGTACATTAAAGCACTGAGAAACTTAAAAAGCTGTTTCTTAAAGCATAGTGAAGCATTAAGAAATTTAAAAAGGTATTTCGCAAAGTGCAAGAAATTATCGAAAAGCTCAAGAGGTCTATTTCACAGATTCCAATTAATTGAAAGCACTATGTGGTTATTCATTTGCACAATACCGATAAGCACAAAGAAAGAAAGTGCAGATATAAAGAAGAGCATTAGCTAAATTGAGTGCTCATGCCAATTACATATGCAAGTATATGTGTGTGTGTGTGTATTTGTACATATTTGCAATACCCTTCACTGACGTGTTAATATGGCAGACGGATTTCGAAAACCATAACCACTTGTGTTTGACCAGAATAAGGCAGAGAACTGGTGAATATTTGAACAGGAGTATGATATTTCTATACAAGTAGCTTTTGCATAGAGATGCATGCACAAGGGCATTTATTTTTCTAAATCTAGCAGGATCTGAGGCTATAGAAAGAGAACGATCATTTGTATATGCACCAGCAGTGTATGAAGATGAAGGTGCAGATCACCATATTGTTGTACAAGCTGAATCTAGAGAAGACCCAGAGAGTTTAAAGTGTAAGTTCAGAGAAACGTGCAACCCCCAGATTAATATTACATTAGAGAGGTATTTGTTCTACGCAAGATATCAGAAGCCAGGGGAAACATTTGCAGCTTATATAACTGACTTGAGGAATAAGGTCAAAACGTGTCGGTTTGGTGATTTGAAAGACGAGCTAATAAAGGACAGACTTGTATGTGGTATTAATAGTGCTGCAGTGAGGAAGATTTTACTTTGTGACAGTGATTTGACATTAAACAAAGCAATAGAGACTTGTTAAATCTATGAGGTGACAGAAAGGCACACGAACATGCTTACAAGTGACAAAAGCATGATTTCAGTAGGGTCCAGAGCAAACGTAGACAGTATGCAAAACATGGCAAGCAGAAACAGGCCTAAGCAATGAGCAACCACAGGAATTCCATACAAGGTGCTGGGTTTTCCAGAAGGTTCTAGGAGAAGTGCAAGCTCCACCACCATCAAAGTACCATACAAGAGTGAGTCAGCAAAACCCAAGTCTTTATTGTTAACTGTTGAAATTGTGGTACAAACCATGAATCTAAAAATTGAGAAATATTTAGCATACGGTCAGCAGTGCCATAAGTGTAAGAAATGGAACCACTTTCAAAAGTTTTGGAAATCAAGTAAGCCTCGCAGAGTTGTAAAGAAAGATTATACAAGAAAATAATTTGATCAAGTAGAGCCAAAACAATCAGCTTTCTACATAGATGGTGTATCAGTGCTGGGAGAAAGAGCTGATGCGGTAAATTTACTGACAAGGAGTGAAGTGTTTTGCACAGTACAGATCAATGGAAAGTCCACAGAGCTCAAAGTAGAGTCTGGATCAAAGTGTAATGTTATATCAGCAGATTCATTTGCAAAAGTGAGAACCAACGAACAACTCAATATAACCAGCAGTGCAAGACTTGTTGAGTAGGAAGCTGAAAAAATTCAAACTGAAGGTTCAGTAATACTTCCCTGTTATTTGGCTGAGAACTGCTATAACTAATTATTCTATGTAGTCAGATGACGAGTGCATTCTTTACTAGGTCTCAAAGATAGCTTGAGAATGAATCTGCTTTCTTTTGCTAAAGAAGTTCATCATGTGAGTGCAGTTCCAAGTTCAAGTTTTGCAGGAGCCATTTTCTGAGAATATGCTGATGCTTTCGATGACAAGTTAGGCAAGCTTCCAGTTGTGTATTCCATGAAGTTAGACCTACAAGTCACTCCAGTGGTCAAACCAGCAAGAAGAGTTCCAATAGCTCTGCTAGATAAAGTCAAAGCTCAGATGGATATAATGGTGCAGCAAGGTGTGATTTATCCAGTCACAGAACCAACTGAATGGGTATCATCCATAGTAGCCGCTCACAAGAAAGGCTCAGATGAAATCAGAATATGCACTGACCCTAGAGATTTGAACAAAGCATTAAAGAGGCCATATCATCCAATGCACACAGTTGAGGAAGTCGCAACTCTAATACCAAATGCCACTGTATTTTCTGTTATGGATGCAAAAAGTTCATTTTGGCAAGTGATGCTTGATCTCAAATCCTTATTTCTAACTACTTTTAGTACTCCGTTTGGCAGACACAGATTTCTAAGGATGCCATTTGGAATACATTCTGCAAGTGAAGTCTTTCATCATGCAATGGAACACATATTTTCAGGTTATCCTTGTGCCATAATAGTAGATGATCTACTAGTTGGAGGCAATGGTGAAGCATATCATGACAGCAACCTCAAGAAAGTTCTAGACAGAGCATGTGAAGTAAATTTGAAGCTCAATCCTCTGAAGTGCAAATTCAGACTTCCAGAAGTAAGCTATGTAAAACATTTGTTTACAAGTATAGGCTTAAAACCTAAGCCAACCAAGCACAGTTATTTTAGAGATGTCAGCACCAGATAATGTACAGAGTTTATAACATTTTCTGGGTATAGTCAACTATTTGTGCAAGTTTATACCAGATTTCAGTGAGTTGACAGCACTGTTAAGAGAGCTAACATGAAAAATGTTCTGTGGCTATGGTTCCAACATCATCAGAAGATGTTTGATAACCTTAAGCAGAAAATTGCAACCCCCCCCCCCCCACGTTAAGGTACTATGGTGTGAATAAACCAGTTGTCCTATCCTGTGATGTTTCTAATTTTGGTCTTGGTGCAGTTATTCTACAAGATGGCAGACCAGTAGCCTATGCATCTAGGACACTAACTCAAACTGAGATGCATTATGCTCAGATTGAGAAAGAACTTCTAGGAATACTTTTCGCATGTTCCAAGTTTCACAATTAAATTCATGGTTGAGCTATTCAAATTGAAACTGATCATCAGTCTCTAGTTACTATTCTGAAGAAACCAATGCATTCTGCTATGGTGAGATTACAAAGAATGATGCTCAAATTGCAAAAGTACAATTTCAAAATGGTCTGCACTAAAGGTAAATTGCTTTACCTAGCTGATACCGTATCCAGATTGCCTAGAAGTACAACCGAACTGCTTGATACTGAAAATGTTGACTTGCAAAAAGTTCATTTTGGCAAGTGATGCTTGATCTCAAATCCTTATTTCTAACTACTTTTAGTACTCCGTTTGGCAGACACAGATTTCTAAGGATGCCATTTGGAATACATTCTGCAAGTGAAGTCTTTCAGCATGCAATGGAACACATATTTTCAGGTTATCCTTGTGCCATAATAATAGATGATCTACTAGTTGGAGGCAATGGTGAAGCAGATCATGACAGCAACCTCAAGAAAGTTCTAGACAGAGCATGTGAAGTAAATTTGAAGCTCAATCCTCTGAAGTGCAAATTCAGACTTTCAGAAGTAAGCTATGTAAAACATTTGTTTACAAGTATAGGCTTAAAACCTAAGCCAACCAAGCACAGTTATTTTAGAGATGTCAGCACCAGATAATGTACAGAGTTTATACTATTTTCTGGGTATAGTCAACTATTTGTGCACGTTTATACCAGATTTCAGTGAGTTGACAGCACTGTTAAGAGAGCTAACATGAAAAATGTTCTGTGGCTATGGTTCCAACATCATCAGAAGGTGTTTGACAACCTTAAGCAGAAAATTGCAACTCCCCCCCCCCCATGTTAAGGTACTATGGTGTGAATAAACCAGTTGTCCTATCCTGTGATGCTTCTAATTTTGGTCTTGGCACAGTTATTCTATATGAGGGCAGACCAGTAGCCTATGCATCTAGGACACTAACTCAAACTGAGATGCATTATGCTCAGATTGAGAAAGAACTTCTAGGAATACTTTTCACATGTTCCAAGTTTCACAATTAAATTCATGGTTGAGCTATTCAAATTGAAACTGATCATCAGTTTCTAGTTACTATTCCGAAGAAACCAATGCATTCTGCTTTGGTGAGATTACAAAGAATGATGCTCAAATTGCAAAAGTACAATTTCAAAATGGTCTGCATTAAAGGTAAATTGCTTTACCTGGCTGATACCGTATCCAGATTGCCTAGAAGTACAACAGAACTGCTTGATACTGAAAATGTTGACTTTGATGTAATGTCAGTGCGTAATTTTTCTACCTCTAGACTTGAGTTGAGAAATCATACTATGACTGATCCAATTTCACAAAAGCTCAATCACTCTATCAATGCTGGATGGCCATCAAAACAATCTAGTGTATCACCTGATGTGCAACCATATTTTCCCTACAGAGATGAACTGTTGATGGAAGATGGTATTATTTTCAAAGGTCCTAAAATTGTTGTTCCTGCTTCATTACAGCCTGAATATATTCAGATTTTGCATCGTGTCCACCCCAGGTTTATTATCCACTAAGAGAAGGGCTAGAAAGCTAGTATTTTGGTCTTCCTTATCAAAAGACATTGATAGCGTTCCTTCTTCTTGCCTAGAAATTGTAGTTTATTGGCCGTTTGGGCAGTTTTTTTCCATCTCCTTTAACTTTCTGATCTAAAAGCCTGCGTTTGCACTTTTCCCAAGTTTCCTGTAACTAGTCAAGTCCAGATACAGATTTGCTATATCCAGGACTGTATCTAAGCTTCTGAGCCATCCAAGCCTTTCTGTGTTGGAGGGAAGCTTAGTAGCTTATCAGTGGGAGTGGTAAGCACTAGGTAGCCTATCTACCATAAGAGGAGTGGTTTCTGGCCCTGAATTTGTAGTTTATTGGCCGTTTGGAGAGTTTTTCCACCTCTTTCAACTTTCTGGTTTAAAAGCCTGCTTTGCACTTGTTTTCTTCCTTTCCTGTAACTAGTCTAGTCCAGATACAGATTTCCTGTATCCAGGACTGTTGATAAGCTTCTGAGAGGTGCCAAAGTCTGCTCTTCAATTTTTCCCTTAGATCTGCTAGTTCTCTCCTCTCTTGCACTTTCACTAGCTTATTAGTCTAGCACTTTACCATCCCAGACTTCTTCTAGCAATTATTGTAGCACACAAAAATGCTACCAGCACTAAATGTTTTACAAGGAAACAGCTGCAGTACTCATTATTAATGTCCACTCCTCCAGGCATGTCTAACGGTCAGTTCCCTGTGCTTTCTCCTGTTAACCTGGTGAACTTGGGCATCCTGATTCAATGTAGCAACTGCCTCATGTACAAGGACAACCCTCTCCTCTTACCTCCCAATACTCAGGCTTGCGAGAGATGCACTTATATATCAAAACTGGAAGCCACACACTGTCCAGCCAAGACCAGAATAGCTGGTCAAGAGGTGAATATCAACACTTGCATCACACCACATGTAACACATAACCCTCCAGAATACACACCAGCACTGCCTTCACAGACCTCCAAGGCAGAAATGCACTCAACCACCACAACACAACACTAATCATGAGACACATAACTCTCCCAAACAGTGTGCCACTCAACCAAAGCACCTAAGGCAAAACAGCATGCCCAGCAAACTAGTCTTAGGTGACTCTATAGTGATGCACACTGATGTCCCACTCACTAGGTTGAATAAGGAGAAAGTAACAGTCAGCTGCCTGTCATGTGCCAGGATCCACCATATAACACATGCACTTAGGTCCCCCAACAACAGGTACAAATATAACTCTGTCATTGTGCATGTGGGTGTGGATGACTTGAGACGTGCCTCCCTGGACTACATGAAAAGAGACATGGAGGAGCTCTTAGATTATGTAGGCCAGGTGGGTACAACCCTAGCCCTGAGCAGCATCCTACCACCACCCAGAATGATACCACAGTACAAGCAGAAAATGATTGATTTCAACAACTGGCTAAGTTTCTGTTGTCATTCTAAGGGGATCTAGTATCTGTCTGCCTGGGATGACATGATTAACAGACCTTGATGCTTTGCCAGAGATGGCCTGCATTTGTCAACCCTGGACTTTTGGATACTGTCCAAGGCTCTTGCCACCCCTATAGTGCCTTTTTAGGCAGTGTTCCAAAGACCAAATTAACACTGTTACAGCTACAAACAAATGCAATCTGAGGGTCATGCTGCTCAGTGCTAGAAGTCTAAATCTCAAAATGCAGTCACTCGAAGCATTCCTTAAAATGGAGAACATCGACATTTGTACTGTTACAGAGACCTGGTTCAAAGCAGAAGAAAGCACCCCTGCACTACCAGGCTATAACTCATTCCACACCCTTCGGCCCCAGAACTTGGACTGTAGCTCCAAAGGTGGTGGTGTTTCCATATTGATAAAGGATGCGCACACCTCCAGACTGGTAGCCCAACACAATGCATCAGAGATACTTCAGGTGCAGCTGACATTGGGTAAGACAGAGATTTAGGTCGTAGCCTGTTATAGGTTTCCAACCATGACCCAAGACACTCACTCCATGTTCCTAAGCACCCTGGAGAATATTAGGGTCCAACCTAAGACATACATACTGAGCAACTTCAACTACCCACCCATTAACTGGGAAAACTACTCATGTACCAATACAACTTGCCCAACGTTTCCTGGAATTTATTAATTCCAATGCCCTGGACCAACTCATTCTTACCCCCACTAGAGGTAGCAATATCCTTGATCTGGTCATTACTAACATGGATGATCGTTGTTCTACACCAATAGTCAACTGCTGCCTGGTTAGATCCAACCACAAACTAATCACCTTGGAAATCCACCCCCCCCCACAAAGGTAACCACCATGAAAAACCTCTACAAAGCTAACTTCAGGCTCCTAAGAACAAAAGTGGCTAACTTCTCAGCACTCATGCAAATGGAGAAGAGTTGCATGACTGCCGAATTATACACCACGTACACAAATGCATTAATCTTGCCATACCCAATAGAACCAAGATGCTCTCCTCCAAAAAAAGAAAGCCAATCTGGTGGTCCCCTGCCATAAACAAACTCTGCAACAGAAGGAGGAAACAGATGCGGAATAAAGTGAAGTCCCAAGACTGGAAAAACTCCTTTATCAGCCTCAACAAAAATGTGATCCCTCATCAAATCCTTTAAACCTAGCTATGAAAACAGAATTTCAGCAAGATAGTAAAGGCAACCAAAAGGCCTTCTATAGTTATGTAAAGAACCTCCATGGCAATACCCAGATTTGGTCTGAGCTACTGCACAATGGTACCTCCTATACCGAGCCAACAGATATTGCCAATATACTGGCTGACAGATTCAGTGCCAGCTATACCCCTCTCCCCCAAAGGACCAATCACAATACCAGTAGATTGCCAGGCACCCAGTATTAATGCTGCACAGGTTAAAACAGCACTGTCCAAGGCCAAGAATACAGCTTCTGTGGGACCTGACAATATCTCTGGCTGTGTTCTACATGAACTACAGAGTGAACTGGCACCTCACCTGTGTGTCCTGTTCAATCACGGTCTCATCTCAGGTTTTGTCCCTAACAAATGGTGCACTGCTATAGTCATCCCTCTCCACAAAGGAGGAGCAACTACAGACCCTGGGAACTATTGCCCCATTAGCCTGACAAGTCTGATATGCAAAGCTATGGAACACATCATCATGGACCTAATAAACAAAGATATAGGGAAGCTCCAAACTCTGGATACCACACAGTTTGGTTTTGTGAAGGGTAGATCATGCCTGCTCAACTTTGTTGACTTCTTTTAGTCACTCACCAGAGGTTTGGATGAAGGCAAGGTGGTTCATACAGCCTACCTTTATCTGGCCAAGGCCTTTGATACTATTCGTCACTCAGGAATCATAAAAAATTCACTAACTAGGCATCAATCCCTATATCACTAGGTGGGTTGCAAACTGGCTCCAGATAGAACCCACACTGTGAAAGTAGCTGACTCCAAGTCAGACTGCCACCCAGTCATGAGTGGAATCCCACAGGGATTGGTCCTGGGTCATCTTCTGTTTGGTATCTACTTCTCAGAAGTCCAGTCCAACACAAAGGTACTCTGGCTGACAAAGTTCGCAGACTATTGCAAGTTGGGACCCATTATTAACTCCCCATGTGATGTTCACATGCTACATAAAGGTCTCACGGAGACCAATGACTGGTGTCAGAACCATGGCCTTAAGCTCAATGCCAAAAAATGTTTCATCATCCCCTTTTGGAAAACCCAGTTCCCATGAACTACCACATTGATTGTAATCTACTGGACACAGAAGGCTTTATAAGAGATCTGGGAACACAGGTTGACAGCAAACTCTCTTTTGACCACCATACTGCCACTGTGGTCAGAAAGTCCTTCTATGTGGCATATCTCATTGCTAAGGGTTTTGCATCCAGGAAGAAAGAGGTCATTGTCTCCCTCTACTCTTCCCTCATTAGGCCAATCATTGAGTGCAATGACTCATTTGGCATGTACCTCACTAGACATCTGCAACAACTGGAGAGGCTGCAAAAGTACCTCACAAAGAGGATCCTAGGCCTTAAACACTTGTCCTATATGGACAGACTCAAAAACTCCAACTATTCTCTGTCTCATATCGCCTACCTAGAGGCGATCTCTGCTTGACTTACAAAGCCATGTCTAACCCATGTCTGTTAGAAATGCTACAGCTAAAGAAATCCCAATCCCTCCATACCACGTGCTCCAGAGATCTAAACCTCATTACCACAATCAACAGAACATGCTGGAGGGACAGGTTCATAACCCAGAGACTGCCCATGCTATGGAATAGCATTCCCATTCATATCAAACAGATCACCTCACTGGCCTTCTTCAAGAAAAATCTTGATGAATGGATGGGGAATAGAAATTTCACCCCAGGGATCACTCCAGTGGCTCTACTCGACAGAGGCACTGGAAACTATGGTCAGGTGGCACTATACCAGGGTAATTCTATGGGCTAGGCTTGTAAAGGCACCAGGGCCATTAGCCTATTTCACACTTATGAACCTATGAACCTTTGATATATAATAGTATCAGATCACATTTGCAAAAGGAACCACTTCAGCTAAATCCTATACCTAAACTACCTTGGTCTACTGTTGCAAATGATATATTTGAATGGAATAATCAACACTATTTGGTTTTGGTAGACTCTTGCTCAAACTGGTTTGAGATTGATCTGCTACCAAACTTAACCTCAACAGCTGCTATCACTAAGCTGAAACATCATTTTTCAGTTCATGGTAGTCCTCACAAACTTTATTCTGACAATGGTACTCAATTTACTAGCCAGTTGTTTCAGAAATTGGTGAGAGAATGGGACTTTGTACATGCCACTAGTAGTCCTGAATATCCTCAATCCAATGGTCTAGCTGAATGTGCAGTACAGAGTGCAAAGCAATTACTTAAAAAGTCATAGCGTGACAATACCAATGTATTCTTGAATTTACTTAATCTCAGAAACATATCTTGTGATGATATTCTTGGCTCACCTGCTCAAAGACTACTTTCCAGACAAACTAGAACTACGCTACCTATTTCATCATGTTTGTTGAAGCCTAACTCTAAGAACAATAAAACCATCAAGACTCAATTGTTGAAGAAGCATAATATACAGAAATCTAGTCATGACAGATCAAGCAGATTACTTCATTTGTTGAGGGAAGGAGAGACAGTATGCATCCAAATAACAAAAGATTTTGATCAAATAGGACAGATAACAGGCATTTGTGCCAAGCCAAGATCTTATTGAGTAAGCTCCGAGGGTGTGGAGTATAGGAGGAATTGCAGACTCTTCTTCCTGTACCAGAATCATCACCACTGCAATCACAACATTGTATCTCTGATACAGATTCTAAATCAAAGACTGAGTCAGCCATTGTTTCCAGACCAGTATGTGTTCAAAAGACTGATTCTCTTCCAGAGAGTAATTTGGACATTCCACAGGTCATCCATTTTGCTGAGACTGTTCCAGTTGCTAAGACTGATTCTCAATTTTATCTCACATGATATGGACATATTTCTAAGCTTAGTGTGAAATACACAGCAACACAGACTTAATTATATATTCATGTGTACTTGGTATTGTATAATGCATGTCTCTAGATTATTTGTGATTTCTGCATGCTAAATATCTCATGACAAATTGCATGATCTATTTCTCAAAGAGGGAGGATGTAGATCAGAGTGTAGCGAGTGTGCGCTATGTCTTTAAGGAAGCATGCAAGGCTGTGCGTGCACGTATATATTCCAGAAACGTGCTGTCCCTAGTGCCATTTTGAAGAAGCAGCCAGTGTGTAAGCATGTATGATCACAACAGTTAGTTTGTATATGTTAGTCATAGTCGAATAAGCTGCTAAAACAAAACCCACAAAAACTTGTTTATTCATGTACCAACACAAAAGTGACAGGCCTCATTTAATTAAACATTTCAGGAGAAGTTTGTACACTACTGGATAAAATGATAAGATGCATTTATTATTCATTTCAAATGGATATAAATACTTGAGATGAAGGGGGTGATAATACTTTCTTTGGTTTGATTGTTTAATTTTAAATTGATGGACAGGGAATGATGTCACACAAAGAGAAGTATAAATGGGAGAGTTTGTGTTTTAATATATTTCTGAGGAACTTGTAATGGTAAGACAAAAACTCTGGTGTGTGTTGTGGTACTAAAATTGTTTTTGTGTCTTTTTAATAAAAAGAAGTGGTGTACATTAGAAAACTGAGAAACGCTTGGTTACAGGTTTCCGGCAGTGCAATTTTGGTGTTTGGTTCTCATAAAAAACTTCCATAATCTAATCTCAAGCATACAACATCACTGTTATGAAACAAAAGTTTCTAGACATATAATTTTGGAGCAGAAAAAACAATATTAACATGTAGAGTGTTACTGAAAAAAAATTGGTGCATCTAATTGTGTAGAATTTAAATAGATAATTTACTCATCTCACAGATCTAAGAAAATTAAAAGAAACATTAATTGCTAAAACAGCTCAATGTGACTTGCATGGTGTTTTCTTGTCTAATCCATCCAGATTAGCATTATAAAATTATTAAATTAGCAAAATGTAATGCAGGTCTTAAAGTCTTTTAAAAAGAAACTGGGATTGATCTTTCCACAACATTCCCTTACAATATATAATGATCATAAGGAAAATTTCCCCTCGCTGTCAGTTTTTCATTAAATAGAATATTAAGTTTCAAATGCTATTCCAAGCAAAGCTCTTATTCTTGTAGAAGAGATCTAAGTATCAGATCAGTGTCTTTACTGAAGCTGAAACACACTGATGAGTCATTTTACTATAAATGTGAAAAATGTTCTGCCTTTAGCCTTGTTATTTATTGTTTCTTATTAAGATTGCTTTGCCTTCAGTTCTTCTCAATATAAATTTGCAGAATTTCATTCTAGAATATACTACCAACATGCTTTTAATGTCATTTTCTAACAGTTTTCCTTCTTCGGGATTTACATTTATGCTTCTTTCCATATGATGTACACCTTCAGTGTCTTGCAGTTTTGCACCTTGAGTGGAGAAGCTAGCATTTTTATTCTTTCCTAGGTAAGTCTTGCGTATTCTCCTGTTCTACACAGAATACTACTGATACTTTAGAATTCTGATTTTTCCCTTTACTGGGTTATAGTTACCAGATTACAAATAACTATTCAACTTGCAGTATATTTGTTGCTTATTGATTTTTGTTTATGGCATGTACTTTTCCTTTGTCTTGCTCTGTGGTAAGTTTGCTTTGGTTACTGATCATTTATATGACTTTTTGTATAACTGTGCATTACTGGCATGTACTTTATTGATTTCCAAGCAGTCAGTGGAAGGCTTTAATTCACTGATGATATTTTGTTATATAAAGCATTGCTTCCCTTTGTTTTAGTCAAGAACCCTGCAGTCTATATCACTTCCATGGATCTTTTGTGTACTTCAGCAGTGTATCACTGAACATGTGAGATTGTCATTTTAGTTCCCATGCTACCAAAAATTGCATTTATTAAATTCACCAGCAATTATTTGCATTTATTAAGAAAAATAATAAACTTTTAAATGTAACAGTAACTGAAAAAATGAATTTTTTGTCAAGCAAGTTCTCTGATGTTCAAGCTGGTGATCCATTTATCAAACAGCTCTCTATTAGTTGTGTTCTAACTCCTTATAATGTATGATATGACTTTTTTATTTATTTTATTTATTATCATTGTCATTATTATTAGTAGTAGTAGTACAATTACTAGTATTATTAGTTTGCTTTATCCTGGAGTGGTTTTAGTGTGTGAAATGTCATGCATTTGTGTGATAGTATATATATTATAAAGCATGGCTTACATTATCTTGGCAGCAGCCTGAGAAATACACTCTATAGTCCAACTTTGTTTTGAGTTGCTTTTTAAAAGTCCATATTACCCTATTAACAGGCCCTATGTTCACTCTCTTGGTGCTTTTTTATATTCTGTTGATAAATGAACATAATTAGCATTTCTAACATATAACCACTTTATACTACTTGATTAATATAGCAATAACCCTGCCTACTGGGAGTGAGTAGTTTGCACCGTTAACTGTGGTTTTGGTTTGTCCTAGCGAGGACCAAACAAATTGGTATAATAGCACATACTTTACCTTCAGACAAGAAGAAAGGCTTACATTGTGACTAAAGTAACAAAAATAACCAGAACAAATGAACCAACACAAACATTTTCCAATAAAAATATCCTGGTGATTTCTGTGTACAGCAGTTGTTCATATATTTATTGCATTTTATGTTAAATAGCTGTTATTTTTACCAATAACTTTCCTCAGATAATATTTTGTATTCTGTTGCGACATGAACATTATTAGCATTTAACATATAACTAAATTGCACTACTTAATTAATAATACATACTTTGCCTTAAAACAAGAAGAAAGGCTTACATTGTGACTAGAGTAATGAAATAATCAGAATAAATGTAACAACAACAAAAAAATGGGTAAACATACTTTTCCTTCCTCAATGAATCCATTTAGCAACCTCCTTTTTTGTCGTCTCCAGTACTCTTACTCCTACCCATTCTTTTTCGCTACTTCTATTGCTGGTGTACTAATTAGCTTAAATGTCCAGATCATTTTTAAACATTGTCATAATATTATTTTATATCATTTTCTTATCCTGGTCACATCTACTTATGCAGCTGAAGAGATTCACCAAGTTTTCTTACTTTCTATATTCAGTACTTATATTTATAAAAGGTTTCTTAGCTACATTTTCATTAATAACATGCCTAATTAAACTTTGACTATATTTATTTTCCAAAAATGCAGTTACATCAATTGCCTTAATGAATAACTTGGAAGAAGGCTGAAAGCAAGTCCGTGTTCCAGCCTTCTCAATGATAAAGCAGTTTTACAGTTCAGATGTTATTTCAATCCATGGAGCTCAGGTTTTCTTTATATCTTGGCATATATATTCCTCAAAAAATCAAGGATAATGTTCCAGCCCCCCGTATCATTTTCTACATAATTAAGCATATACAAACAAAAACTTTTTTTTGAAATTGCAACATGATTTATGTTTTTATGATCTTAGTTTATTTAATAGATTTTTCTTGGAAACAGAGTTGTAAGTCTTTGGATGAAAGCCATTATTGTTAATGCATTAATTTCAAATAAAAAAAATATTCTGGTGATTTCTGTGTACAGCAGTTACTCATTTATTTATTGTATTTTATGTTGAATAGATGTTATTTTACTAATAGCTTTCTTCAGACAATTAGAAGTAGTATTAGGTAAAGGGTAGGTCTGGGGTTAGTTCTGGAAGTTCTATTTAAGTAAAGAAGTTTTACTTAGGTGATACATTCATGACTTCCATTTACTAATTTATTTAGTGTGTCTCTTCAGCCTATATTTAATTAGCTAGTGTTTTCAGCCTTTAAAATTCATTTGCATAGGTCAGCTCTGTTGGTAGAGAGGATTAAAGATCTGACTGTGACCCCAGCAATGCAAGTTCAACTGGCAACCCAAGTACCAGTTGGAAATGGCATAATGGGAGAGAAATTATAAGGTTTAATCTCGCTCACCTCTCCTCAGAGATGTGGTTGGAGAGTAGATGCCTGGACACATGGTTCATGATAGCATCAGCTGGTGGACTCTTGGATTTTCATGGAAATGCTACTTGCAAGGGGAAGAACATAGATACATTGCATGTGGCAGCCCAATGCATACAACCTCTTGGGCACTACAGAAATATACAGAGGATTTACAGGACTAAGCAAAGAAAACAAACAACGGCTGCCTGAATAATGGTTCTTGTGTAAGGGATCAGTTCATAGTAGAAAGCACAATGGTTAGCAGGCAGCAGCAGGTAGGAAAACACATTTATATGACAAAACATAATTGATTACCTGCAATTTAAAAGGTATTCAACACTCTGGTAAAAAGAAACAGTTTTCTTCACCTATTATACTCACAGGATAATGTAGCCATTGTGTAGGAAATTCAAATGCTGGCAGTCAATGGAATTCAATTCATAAAAAGTGAATGCAAGGTATCAGCACCAGGGAGTCATCAAAACAAACAGACAAACTTGGTGTAGTCATTCTGATTAAAATAGCAGCTAATGTAATAGATTACCTGCTGATCATAATGAATTAGATGTTACTTTCAAAACTCCCATCCCAGAACCAACAATTGCTTCTGCTTTGCTCATATGCCCCTAAGGATTAGAATTCTAAATGCACTTGTTATTATACAGTAGTGCTGGTAACTGCAATGTTGTAATCTTTGTGAACTCATTATTATACAGTAGTAGCTGGTAACTGCAACATTGTAATCCTCGAGAACTCATTATTCTACAGTAGTGGCTGGTAACTGCAATATTGCAACTCTTGAAGTCTGAGGTAAGATGCCTAGCACCAAGATATTCATTTCTAATGTTTCTAAGGCCATCAGGGACATAATGAACTTTTTTGATCTCACAAACAAATTTCAGTTCTTATACCAAGAAAATCCCAGTGTTCGTTTACTCACCAATGTACAAATTATGGTCCCAGATATTTTGTTAGTATCTGTTTCTCTTTCTATTATAAATACATTACACTATTTTTGATCACTCTGATGTGAAACTTAGTTCATCATCCATATCTAGGGAGGTCATCATTACCTTATATCAAACAACTAGAAAGGCCACAGAGGTCCCTAAGCAAGAAGATCACAGACATAAAGACCTTGAGGTAACAGTAGAGTCTGAAAGCACTTCTCCTATATTCAGTATCTTAAAGATCTTTGATATGAGACCTATTCCTTGTCTTCCACACTTTTGGAGACCTGGTTGTCCTTGATCTCTTATATCTCTAAAAGTCTAATACTTCAACTAACAGCAGAAGCAGAGACCTGAATCTTCACCTAGAGATAAACAAAACAAGGTATGAGACAGATTTATCACACAACACTTCCCCACCAGTGGAACAGACTTCACCTGCAGGTTACATAGTGTGATTCATTAGCATCCTTCAGATGTAACCCGGATGAGTTGATGGGTCCCCACAAATTTACACCAGGATTGCCTGGCTAACCCTCCTTGAAAAAGGTGGTATGGTCTTAGATTGGATACTGAGTAAGGGTATGTGGTCCCAGGACTAAATGGCCTTGAAATATCTATAAAACCCTATTAAATAAATAATTTATTTACATCTACTTTTTAACTGGGTGAGGTCAGAAGTGGATGACAGAATTTGCCTTCGCTATGTACCTGAGCAGATAAACGCAATAACTAGGGAAACCTCAGAGGTTCCTTACAAAAAGAATGCAAGGCATAGCAAATCTACTTTATGCAGAGTGCCTTAAAACCCTTTCTTTCCACTCAGTCTCCTATAGATTGCTGAGAGGTAAGTTACCCCAGGCTTATAAGACATCAGCAAATCCCACACTTATGAATCTCCTGCACATTTGTAAGTCAAACAGTACCAAAAATACAAGGACTAGGGACCTGAATTTTGTCTGTGACTTAAACAGAACATGCTGAACAGACAGACATGTCCCAGAGATTGCCCTTCTTATGCAACAGGATTCCCGTCTATGTGAAGTTGAGTTTGTCCATTACCCAATTTAAGTGCACCGGACCCTGGCATCCATGTCCCTTATGGACAGAGGTAGCTTATAAATAATGTCCTATTTGGATACAGGATGTCATTATTCTTCTGGGGAAACTTTGTTAGGGTTAGAAAGGCCCCCTGGGTCATTAGCCTAGTAACAATCTATGAATCTATATTTCTTCTTTGCACAGAAGGTGTTGAACTTCCACTAAATATTGAATTTCACAGCAACAAAAATTGTTTTAATGAAAACAAGATGCCTTGATTATGAGATAATTAGGATCATTATATTTAATTAGAGTTAGATTTTAAAATAATCAGAAACTGCAGTCTTCATGTGCTCTTTTGCATAAGATGGTGAAGATTTCTATGCAATGCATTATGCATGATCTCATGGTCTAAATGCTCTGTGCTAAGGTCAAACCATGGTATTATAGAAATACAGTTTCGAACTACTGAGGATGAAGGAACACAAACAGTAGATAGTATCAAATTTGACCTTTGTTATGTGTACATTATTTGACGAGCAGGGATGGAATTTGCTGTGCAAAATGTTTCTATCAGTGGTTTACATGTCCTTTGACAATGGGTCAGTCAATCAGTGATATAATGCCACACGACAGGTATGAGCTCCTTGCATGTAGACGTCATGCCCTTGGCTAAGTTGCATAATATGTGATATATGGTTTATCTATGCAAATGAGAGGCATTGTCTTTGAGCTCACCTTTTGCAGATTATATACCAAAAAATGGTGAGCCAAAACAAAACATAAATACAAAAAATATTTTTTGCAGGGGCCAAGCCCCCCTGCACCCCCTGATGTGAGGAGCTAACCCCCCATATCCTAAAATTATTTGTGCCAACTTCAGTGAAGAAAAGGGGAAAAGCAGAACAAAATCCATATGACTGGTTTGCACAATGTATTACATGGAGATAAAACTCACCTCAATGAAAGACCATCTCACAAAGACACACAATGGCAGAGTCATAGGTGACTCTTGGGTATGCTATGATGTGATATAGATTGATGATATAGTAGCACTTAATGATACATCAGCAAGGGTAGAAGAATATTAGTCTATTAATAGGTAGGTGAGTTGTTATGGAGAAATACTTATTAGCATGGGGCCTTAGCATATGTATGCAAACATTCACCTAGTCTCTTCAGTATGCATACCCAGCAAGATGACGGAATCAACACAAAAAGTTTGAGAAATAACTACGGAAAAATGACAAAAATGTTAAACTTTATATAATAATGTAGAATCACTTTTCATGGAGATCAGATGCTAAAAAACACATTTTATCACAATTTTCAGCTGTTGCTTTACATCTGACTTTAGTCATAAGCTTCTCTCTATTTCATTAACTGCTACAAAAATGCACCTGTGGTGAACTTGAAAGGGAAGCTGGGACTGCTACTGACACATCAGAAAGTACCTTTCAGATGTGACTATTGGATTGTTCTCAGACTGTACTAAAAGGACAATAGTTGTACTCATGGTTCCTTTAAGAATGTTGTTTAATTAATTCCATATAATGTGGTGTACCTGGTGATCAGTGGGAGGCTCATAAAATAAACCTATTTATAGATTCTGGAACAAGACATTATGCCATGACTACAGACTTATTTGTCTGACATTATCAGTAAGAAATATTTTACAAAAAATATAGCAACTAAAACTGGTAACTGCAGACTGAATAAAAACACCAGTTGTCAAGGTACAGAAACTGCCTCATTAATTTAGTACTTACTCAACAAGTTAATGCAGCATTAGGAAATGTTTTGCAACTGCATTAAATTGTTCCAGTCCTTAAGAAAGTATAAGTTAAAGTTAGTCATATTAATATTTCAGGTTCTTATATAGCATTGTGTTAGATATATCTACATAATTTGGATTAAGGGCCATCTATATAAACTGCATATACTGAAGCTTTTCTTCCTGAACCTCTACTGTAAATGAACTACAACTTTGATGGATATTCCAGTCATCAACACATACATGCACACAAGCGTACATAAATAAGAAGACATTGATTCGGTTATGCTAAAGAATCAACTTAAAACAATTAGACTTCCATAGGGCTTTAATTTTGCATTTAAGGTTTTATTATTCATTTGTTTGTTTGTTAACTCAAAAAAAAAATGGGTTCGCCCAAAGGCCTGCTATGGCTACAATGCTAACTCAAAAGGGAGTATCACAAACAAATGTAGAGCTACATAGTTCTACTATAATATTCAAAAAATACAATGTTAATACTCAGTAATCTAGCTATACAAATAAAAAAGTTGACAATAAAGGCATTTAACATTTACTGATATATAGCCATAGAATATTGCAACAAAGGTTTTAATCTGAAATACTATCACCAGAATCTCTAAAACATTTGAATGCATTAATGTTTTGGAAGTTTAAAATGAATTGCTCCTATCTCATGTAGCATGGTGGGTTGTTACAGTACATGGATGCAGTAATACAAAATACTTTTTTCCAGCTTCAGAATTGAAGAGGGGTTTTAAGCAAGTCATTATTAATGTTTTTAAGGGGGTAGGTAGGGCTTTTAATTATTAGTTTGACAGAAAGTGATGGGCATCTATGTTTAATGATTAGTTTGAATAGAAGAGTGGCTTATGCTGTTTCTGCAAGCAAGTTAGCTACTATAAGAATGCTATATTATTGTACCATATTCTAAAACTACTCAGATCTGGAGACAAGCAAAGTAATCCTGGCCTTCTACAGCAATCAATAAATATTTCAATATCCAATAACACCCACTTTCCCTTAAGCTGTTCTAACTCTAACAATATTGTTGGAACAACTCACAGTTTTTTACAAATTGCATGCATAAATACCTGTAGTATAAACAACATGTGGTGCATTTTTGGAAGCATGGCTCACAGAAAACTCTAATATAATAGTTCTGAGACCTAATTTAAAGATTCCTTCTGCCCTTCCATTTATATCCAGTGTGATTATATTATCCTGTATGACTTTAGATCTGGTCCAAAAATTGGTGAGAGAATCATGCATGTCTCCCTGCAAATCACTGACTCTTCAAAAGATTACCAGATTGATAATAAAGCCTGCAACTGGGTGTTAGCAAATCTACACACACATTGAATCACACTCAACTTAACACTGCCTCTGTTTATATTCCACTTCCTTCCTCATTTGCTACTATTCGAGACACAATTTTGCAGATATTCCTACATGGTCCTTTCAGGGATATAATTATTCTAAGAGACTTTAATATGAATGGTAATGGGCTTGAAGTGAAACAGCTGAATGACATGTTGCAATACCTTAACCAGGAACAACTTATACAGCAGCCAACCAAGCCTGATTTCAAAACAGGAAAGCATTTGACTCAATCTTAGATATAACAGGAGATACAGGGGAAATGATAACTGAGATAGCAGACTTCAACAAGATTTTCCCAGGGGACATCATCACACAGAACCAGACAGGGCCACAACACTGAACCACCAGGAGGGTGATCCCCTCCCTCACCGTCTCATTTCCCACCATCCTAATCCCCTCTGGCTATTAGCACTCCACAGAAATATATGACATCACTGATGGATCAGAACAGTTACATGAGCCACAGAGGAGACCAGAACTGGCAGGGGAATCTACAGGATGAATTACAGAACCAGCAGGACAACCAGGACTACAGATAATCTAACTACCAGGAACAGCAGTGCATTCACAGAGACCAGTTTCTTTGGGAAGACCAGTATCAACAGCACAGCCATCAACCACCACACCAATATCAGAGCCAACACCAAAACCAGACCTAGAGCCACCACTAGATCCTCCAGGCTAGTCCCTCTTACCTGGGTCCCCCTACCTCAATGAGGAATATTACTACAACCCACCAAGATTCCAGAAAGCACAGGTGGATTTCCAAATATCTCATACCAAATCCATGAATTCTGGGGGAGACAGAATAACCAAACAGGGGTGAGGGAAATGCAATATCTGGGCAATCCTGACTGCAAACCTGACTACAACCAAGGTCCCAGGCTCAGATGGAGGAACCAGCCACAGCCACTGTACTAGGTGCTCCACTTATCTGGAACCACTCTGTTCAAGCTTCTTCTTCTTTTGGCTTTTCCTGGTTAGGGGTCGCCACAGCGGATCACCTGTCTGCTCATGATTGGCAGTAGAGTTTTACAGTGTCGAGTTGCCAGCCCGGTGCCCAACCTTCCACGGAAGGCACACACACACATGCACTCATGCCTAAGGCCAATTTAGAGTGTCCAATCCACCTAAAGCATGTCTTTGGGATGTGGGAGGAAACCAGAGCACCCGGAGGAAATCCACACGACCACAGGGAGGACATGCAAACTCTGCATAGAAGGCACCCCAGCCAAGGATCGAACCGGAGAACCTCTTGCTGTGAGGCATTGAACCACTCTGTTCAAGCACTGACTGAAAATGAAAGAAGTGTATTATTAAAAGGACTTACATTTGGACCAAGCTGCATGAGTGATGCAGCTCAGGTACTGATAGACTTTAAAATGTTTGTGAGGAAGCTGAACTTAAAGGTACAATTTCATGGTAAAATTAATGACTCTGTATATAAACTCATCAATGAAACTATAAAAAGGCCTAGCAGCTACTGTTCACCACTACATCTAACATTAGTTGCTTTTGAAGTGAAGTGTGAGCTGGATATCAGTAAACTATTTAAAACACCTCATAAGAAAAAAAAACACTTTATAACTTAACACAGAGAGAAAGAAAAGCATTGATTGAGCTACACAATGATAAATTCAGGCCATAACAAAAGCTGACAAGGAAGGAGGTATTTTTGTGACTGATGCCACTTCTACAACCAAATGATAGAGAACATGCTGGAGGATAACAGATTTTATGTGTCATTTACCATGGATGACATAAAAAGAGCATACAATGCATGGAACACTAATATCACAACATTATGGGAAGAAAGCCTTATTACTGAAAATCTTTATAAGTATTTATGGAGTGTATGCCCTCTTTTATCTAATTTTTTTGGACTACCAAAGCCACACAAGAACAGAGAAGACCCACCCTATAGACCAGTGGCGTCAAATGGCGGTTCCCTTACTGAAGCCACAGCAATCTTCCTTGACTACTTCCTGAAGCATTTAGCAGAAAAGAATAAGAGAATGTGTAAGATATTTAATGGATTTTTTTCAGGAAAATTAAAAAACATTACAGTGGAATCTGACAGTATTTTATTAACTACTGATGTGGAATCATTATACACAGTGCTCCCTCACAACTATGGAATCATTTAAGAGGCACAATCAAGGTCCACAGGCAGATCTGCAAAAGTTAAGTAAGCTCATTAATCTAGTACTGGATTTTAATTTCTTTACTTTCAATGGTGAACACTACAAACTAAAAATTGGTATAGCCATGGGGGCTGCCATGGCTCCCAGCATAGCTAGCATAGCCCTGGGCAAATGAGAGGAGGACTTTATGTTAAAAAAAACAGACTGCATGCAGCATATCACATGCTATTTGCATTTTATTGATCATATATTTATTGTGTGGGAAGCTGTAGATTTATCACTTACCTCAATCAAACTATCCCTTCCTGAAATTTACCTTTTCCCACAGCTCTACTTTAATCATTTTCTTAGATCTGCAGTTTTCAAAGGGCACCAGCAATAACATAATTGACACTGATCTGTTCAGAAAAATTAATTTACTACTTCACAGTAAAAGTCTGCATCCTGCAAAAAAAGTATAATATAGTGTCCCAGAGCTATAGATTAACTAGGATTACCACAGTGAACGAACTCTTTCAGAGAAACCTGAACAATTTAGAGAATAATTTCCTTGTGAAAGGCTGTCAAAGTCAGATGTTAAAAACATCCTGGAAGCCATTACAGAACTAAAAAGAATTGAAGCAGCTTCACTCAATCTCCCTATTAGAAGAATATTAAGAAATTCCATGGAAAATTACAAATGCAAAAATAGCTGCATCTTGACTTACACTCTGGATTATCACAGTATCAAAAATGTTACTAGAGAAAACTGGGCCATAGTCATAGGAAACCCTTATCTGATTAACATCTTAGGTGAAGCCTCATCCTTTGTTTACAGGAAGGCCAGGAGCATTAGAAGTTTTGTTGAATTTAAACCTAGACTATATGAGAGAAACACTAGAAGATGTGAAGCTAATTGCACACACACACACACACACACACACACACATATATATATATATATATATATATCTACAGCAAGGTGCAATGGGTGAGTGTAACCCTACAGAAGTAATTTACAGGGCACAGTGTAACAAATGGGATGCATTTTATGTGGGCAAGACTATAAATACATTTAAGTGTTGGATTTCATGTCATCTGGCAGAAATCCACTCTGGTTGTAAAACAATGCACTAGCCAAGCACCTTTCTCTGCATAGAAAACATACAGGTTTTTAAGTTCCAGATACTGGATCGCATAGACATGGATTATCTTCAAAGTCAAAGTCAAAGTAAACTTTATTGCTATTTAGGACTACGCATTTTGTAGCCTAAATGAAATTCCAAGCATCAACTCACCAGAGAGTACATAGGAATCAAGGATAATAAGAACAACCGTATAACATTTCAATTTTAAAAAGATATTCAATACAAGACCCACACAAGGATAAATAAATCAATAATAACAACAAAACCACACAAGCCCCCCCCCCCGACAGTCATAAGAAGAATACTGCACATAGCAGCATGACAATGTAGAATTGCACATGTTCAGATTGTCCTCCTTTGTTTATCTACATCAGACAAACAGCAGGCAATTGTGCATGAATAAGAAAATACAGTGCTACTTCAAAGAGTAAAAAAAAGATATTGCACACTTTTCAGCTGAGCAACATATTTTGAATGATTACTGATTAAATAATCTATAGCCGTGGTAGTGGTGCTGCAGTAGCATTGTCGCCTCACAGCAAGACGTTGTCCCGTTCAATACTCAGCTAGACCGTCTTCTGTGTGGAGCCATGCGTGAATGGGCATGCCTTCATTGAAGGTTGTGCATCAAGGCTGGTAACTCAGCACATAAAAATCCACTACACAACATTAGTGGACCGGAGTTCCGCTGTGGCGACCCCTAACCGGGATAAGCTGAAAAACACAACTGATTAAATAATCTGTGGCTGGTATCAGAGTTTATACGTCTCAACACTGTTGGGTAGAAAGTGTTTAAGTATCTGGTGGTCCTGCAGCAGATATTCTGATATCTCTTACCCGAAAACAGTTGTGTAAACCAACTGTGTGCAGGATGAGAGGGGTCACAAATTATTTTGGATGCACATTTAGTGCTTCTTGCTGTGAAGAGATCATGGATTGATGATAAGTTTGTGTCCATGATTTTTTTGGCAACTCGCACCACTCTTTGTAGCTTCTTTCTTTCTGCTATTGTACTGTTCCCAAACCAAGCTGTGAAGCCACTGGTAAGAATGTTCTCAACTGCTCCTCTGTAAGAATGTGGTGAGAACAGGAGGTGAGAGCTTTGCTTTTTTGAGCCTTCTGAGAAAGTGGAGATGTTGGTGTGCTTTTTTGATCACCTGTTCAGTGTTCACAGTCCAAGAGAGATCCTCCAAAATGTGCAACCCCAAAAAACTTTGTAGATTTGACCCTTTCCACATCTTCACTATTTATCATGAGTGGTGAGTGTGTTGTTGACCTTTTCCTGAAGTCTATAATGACTTATTTTGTTTTACTGACATTCAGGTCAAGGTTATTCTTAGCACACCAGTCGATCAATGAGTGGACCTCATCTCTATAAGCTCTTTCATCCTCCCCTTTCATGAGGCCCACAACCATAGTATCATCTGCAAACTTAATGATGTGATTGGTGTTGTATTTTGCAGAACAGTCATGGGTGAGGATGGTGAATAACAGAGGACTTAGCACAAAACCCTGAGGAACACCAGTGTTGAGTATTATGCATCCCAAGGTGGTGTTGCCCACACATGTTTTCTGCTGCCTGTTCATCAAGAAGGAGGATCCATTTTGCACATGAGCTTGCTAACTCCAAGATGTACAAGCTTGTCAATAAGCTGCATAGAAACCTATTGAATGCTGAGCTCAAGTCAATAAACAACAGCCTGACATAGTTGTTTCTTCCCTCCAGATGATCAAGTGAGAGGTTGTGTGCCATTGACATTGCATCTGCAGTGGATATGTTAGCCCGATAAGTGAACTGTAGAGGGTTGAAGGTGGATGGAAGGTTAGCCGACAGATGCCTTTTAACTAGTCTCTCAAAGCATTTCATGACATTTGAAGTTACAGCGACTAGTCTGTAGTCATTAGCTTTTTTGGGAGAGGGACAATATTCGTCACCTTGAAGCAAGAGGGAACTTTACCAAGAATAAGGGAGGTATTGAAAATATCAGTTAGAATTGAGCATAGTTGGTCTGCACATCCTTTAAGTACTTTGCCCAGTATTTTATCAAGACCAGCAGCCTTCCTGGGGTTTACTTTCTTAAGTTGAGATCTCACTTCATTGGAGTTAAGGCTGCGCACCCCCTCCTCTTGGTTAATAGGAAGCCTTGTAGAAGCCACATTGTTCTCTTCAAATATGCCAAAGACAGAGTTCAATCTGTCCAGGAATTCAATGCAGTCTTCACACTGAGCTGACCTGGTTTTATACTCAGTAACTGAAGGTGATATCCTGAATATACTAGAGAAATGTGAACTCATATGGCAATTAAAGCGGAACTCTTTCAGAAAGCCTGGACTAAATTATTCCTGTTCACTTAAAAGTGTACTGGAACTTAGAAAATTACCACATTTTTTTACAAGACTAATTTTATTTTATTTTCCACTCTCCTTATTTAAGTATTAATTTTAGTGTTATTTTATATGAAGTATTCACTGTCTTTATAAGGGCACTATTTTTTTTTACTGTTCCACACTGGCCAGCACTAAGTTAATGCACTTTTCTTGGCTTAACTTACTCATTAAATGTACATATAATATTGTATTCTTGTTTTAATTTTGGTTTACTGTTTTCAATATGCATATTGAATAGTTTTAGTAAGATTTTTTTAGATATATATATTTAGGGTTCTTGTACACAGACCTGAAAAAGTCTAGAGATGAATGCCATCTTTGTTAACAATAATTTAAGGAAAGAGATTATGTTTTGGGCAATGTATTTTTTTCTGGATGCCAAAATATAATTATTTGGTTTTATTGCCAAATGGTCTAATGTTTAAATATTTCCAACCATGGATTATAATGTCTTTGATAAATTCACAGACTTTGTTTAATAATAATCTGTTTAATAAGAAGTACCACATCATTATTAATTTTATTTAAAGTGCATAAGGTTTAAATTATTAAGACATTTAGTAAGTAGTGCAGTACCAGCTCGAATATCACACTGATAAGGATGGGGGAATGGATTTAAATTTGTTAAAATGTATACCAATTTAATTTATTTTACAACTAAATAAACCACTCCCATACTTGATAATAGGTATATTAGTCCTAAAGTTTAGGATGAAACTATTGTTCTATTTATTTTATGTTTCATTTGAATCACTTGTCTGTGTGCTTAATAAAGGATTTTCAACTGGAAACAGACTGTCTACCATGCTTGGATTAGTTCTGAATATGTAATAGAGTTAATAAGTATGTATAATAATAATATTTCAAAATAAGTGGGGTTTTTTTGGGTTTTTTTTTTTACGAGCTTAGTCAATTGTAACATTAGCACTAAAATTCTGCTAAACTTCCTAAGTGGCCACTGTGCAGTACAATGTTATTGGTCCTTCAAAGCTATAAACCTACATCTGAAGTAGTGACTGGTAAAAATGTCCCATCACATAAACTGGCTATGTTTGATTCTTATCTGAATTCTACCAGCTGGTGCCATAGCTATCGTGACAGCAGGACCTTTCAAGATGTACTTGACAACCAGCTATCCACTAATGGAACACTAAAAACAAATGCCCCAAGGCTGTGTTTTAGGTCTACCTCTCAACCTCTTAGAGCAAAAAATCTGCAAAAGCCTAAAATGTGGGGGACAAATAGGACACATTTTTTTTATTGCTCTTTACAAGCTTAACGTTGATAGAATAATAGGTTTTTTTTTAGCATGAATGAATTTTCTGATGTGGAGTCTTAAACTCAAATATTTCTCATTATTTAATGACTTCTTCAATCAGCTATTTACCAGAAAGGTAGGTGCAGATTGTGGGACACCAAAAAAAATGAGGCAAAAAACTGGACATTCTCTAAAAAAACTGACAGTTGAGAGGTATGTTTTACTGTTTTCTTTATTTATTAATGTATCACTAATGGCATTCCTTAACTTACCCTACCTTCTACAGAGATGATATTTTATTACTCCAGGCAAACAGATGTCTCACAGTATTGTAATCTCAAGTCCAGGAATCTTTTTCTGATTGTTGTCAATGTTCTGAGCAAAATAAACTCCAAAATTAACCACAAAAATAAGATGCTTTTTTCTTCCCTTCAAAGAGCCACTCCACTCCCTGTCTTTACCATCTGAGACAATACCACACGTTACTCCTTTTGTAACCAAGTGCAAACACCTTGACCTAGCCCATGATTCTGCATTCAGATATCCAACCCACTCCAATACTGTCATTAATAAAATCCTTTCACATCTAAAACTTTGCTGTAGGATATCACATCTACTGTCTCCTACTGCCTTTAAAGCACTAGCCAAAACTTTCCTTCTACCAAAACTAGAATATTGTCATCCTGTGCTCTCTTTACACCCTACTTATAACACTGAAAGACTTAAAGGAACTGAGAATAAAATTACCAGATATGTCCGACTTGCTGGCCCCCACGTACACTATGACAACTTTCTGAATTACCTAAATTGGCTACTAATTACTGAAGGTCCACTTATCTTCTGTACACCTTACAATATAAAATTGTAATTGATGGCTACTGCCCCCCTCTGGAAGGAAAATTCCCAGTCAGTGAACAGTCTTGCTCCATAAGGGATTCCAGAGAGACCCATCCTTTATTTAAAACAGTCATTGGTGAACGAACCTTCTCACAAATAGGCCCAGCTCTCTGGTTAAAACTTCCGACTGAAACAAGGCATTGTTTAACAAGTTTAAGAAGTCCCTTTCAGAGCACCTCTTCAAAGAAGTTGCTTGTAAATACTTTGGGGATAATGGATAAACACTTTAAAGGGCTTAACATTATAAAAATGCTTGCAATCTTTCAACTGTTTTCCTTTGCCATTTAACTGTTGTTATTCCTGTATTCTCTTCTTAGTCCCTAGGCCTATATCTGTAATCTCTATTTTTTTACTCACTTCAATTTGAGTTTTTTTACCAAGGAAATTCAATTTTAAAGCTTTAAAAAGCAATTTCAGGTAACCAATCTAAGTTTTGCTACTGTATAAACCTAATAATATGTAATACTTGAAGTATATAATTTAAGTTTACTTCCATAGTTTATTGCTTCTTAGACCAGGGTGTGTCTGAAAATAATCTCTGGACCATTCCACCTACCTGGTTACCAAATAGTAAATACATAATCCAGTGCTCTAAGGTAGTAAAATTGTCTTGTTGCTTAATTTAAAGAGAATGGAAAGTTTATCTGAGTTTAAGGTTAAAAAGTCACCTGCATACATCATTTCATTGAAGGTGGGGAAAACTCAGACTAAGTCATTTACAAAGAGAGAGGAGAGACTTGGACCAAGAACAGAACACTGGGGAACACCTGAGATGAGAGTTCCTGTACTTGAAATGTTTGAACCACTGTTTCCCCGAAAGCTTCAGTTGTGTAGGCACTTTGAGAAACAATACAGTACACTAGGACAATGCAGGGCTTCTATTTTTTGGGGGGTTGAGATACTGTGGTAAACACCGTCAAAGATATTGGTCATATGAATGAAAAGGCCACCCCAGGATTCAGAAAAATTGTTCTGTGGTCATGTGAAGTGCCTGCTACAGGTCAATTTATACAATCTTTCAGAGACACATTTAGCTGCAATGAATAAAACATCACTACTAGCTAATCTGCGTGCCTGTTAATTACCTGTATTTACTGCCAGTGCAAAAAAAGTGCTAATCAGCAGTAATTACCAGTGGGAGCCCATGCAATGTATCGACATTGGCCTCCCCACATTCACTATCCCACACACAGAAGCGTGCACATAATATACCACATGCAACCACACATTACCACACACAACCCACTACTACCTCACCTCTGAACTTTGTTAAACTTAACTGCAACTCACTTGCATATGTGACTAGCATCTTTTACCTGTGTTAATTAATGTGTATAACCATGCTAATTTACACAGACAAGCAACTGTATGGATCATTCATTTGCTTAAATTGATTAAAACAGGCATATTTGGGGAATACTGTAGCACAGGGATAATTAACATTAGCAACTCCCTCAAAATGCCTCATTATCCTACACCATGGGCATTAGGAAAGCCCACCATGATGATTTCTTCAGCCATGCAAAATCACTGTGGTGAACCTGTCCATGAACTGGACACGGTTACTGTAAGGGGTTAGTCACGAGAGGTAAGGTTTACTGCTCATGTTAACTCTTATATTATTAAAACTGTATAGTATGCTTTTATGGTACTAAAGCCAGATATAAAACCATGCTGGCTATCTATAAATAACCACATTTTGTGATCAACTAACCACTGGTAGATATTTTTTTCTATTATTTTTGCTATGGGGCAGATGTTTGAGATTGACCTATATTCATGGGATCCATTAGGGTTATGAGGTTTTGGCAGAAATATTATTTGAGCACATTTACATTGACTAGTGAGCAGTCCACTGGCTATCAATATGTTATAAATGTGGGGAAGTGGTTTTGTAGCCACACAACTCTCATTTTAAGGAAGGCAGGATGTAGTACATTGCTTATGGAGGAGGATCTTATGTCAGATTTGCTCTGAAGTCTGAGTTGTGGAAGATATGCACAAAAATAGACGGTTGTAACATATCAGTAGCAAGGCTGAAAACAAACCATTGCTTGGGATTGCTCAGGTATATAGATGAATGCAAACTATAATTATTTTCAGTCAATTATACTCCTACAACATTTTCTGAACTAGATTTTGTGTACTCTGATGAACATCAAATGATTTCAGTGCTTAGTTGCATAATTTCCTGCCTGCTATCAAAGACATTTTTAGAAAAAAACATTTATGACAAATACATTAATATAGAAAATTACCTGAGAAATGTGCAAACAAGCAAACAGAAAAAAACACTTCAAACAATGTTCTAGCTTCTCAGCTTCTTAAGCCAAAGACACAAATTACAGAAACAAAGTTTTAGCCTTTAGAAAAAATTCAAGAGCACCAAGCAGGAACCCATAAAACTTATCATATATCCTTCATGATCTGCTGTTGCCCTTGAATGTCATTTATTTATTTTATACAGTTTTTATAATTTACTAATAGGCTGTGTGAAAGAAGAGTTAACAAGGGAGACAAAGAAGAGTGGTAGCCACTAAAACAGATATATTTTATACAAAAACTGATGAAATAGTTGCACTCATCAGTATTTTATAGACCATAACTCTGTATTTGCTAGGCACAAATATGAGGAAAGAGCTCAGATATTTAGTAAGTTAGTTGTTGTTTGTTTGTTTGTCTATTTATTTAGTTTTTTTGTTTGTTTGTTGATCAGGTAAGTGGGGACTCATTTTACTAACAACTTGGTCTAAAATGTCAGTGTTGTACAAAGGAGAAAGGGAAAACAAATGAATCATAAATCAATGTGATGATCTAGCAACTTTGTTGCCTTCCATCCGTCAGTCCATCCACACCCCTTTTCCCATTTTTGCACATGAGGCTGGGATATCACTTCAACAGTGACAATCATCTAGAGCCAAGATTTACAACACTGGGTAGGTTATACAAATAAAATGTGTATAGTAAGGATCCCTACATTCAGAGAGATGGCACCTTCACAAAATTTCAATACTGCACCCATCTTCTTAAGTTTCTCCGATTTTTAGGGACTCCCTGATTTTTCCTCAAACATTAGCTATGTCCCTCTTAATACCTCCTAAAATGGTGACATTTGAAGAAAGGGTAATGAATTACACTCATAGGTTTATAGATTCATAGGAGGTTACTAGGCTAATGGACCTTACAAGCCTAGCCAAGTTCAACCCTTGTACCCTTAAGGGTCTAGAGGGTTTACTATTGAAATCTCGAAAGTAAAAAAAAAAAAGGTACTTATCAGTGAACTAATTCGCTGAAAGTACACATAAACTAACCGTCCTAATATCGAAAATCAGCTGCTAATGCCGAAAATGTCGGACACGACATTTGCGGCACTTAACAGCAATGCCACCCTTGCCACTACTCTCTAACTAGCACACCTAGCATCCAGATTATGCAGGGGGGAAAAGCCCCCCTGTACCCCCACACACCCCCTAACTATATATTCCAACTCTGAGATCGCACTACAGTGAGGAAAGGGATGTATTTTCCTAACTGCACTGTACCACGATCCCTGTACATCCATTCGAACGTTATATTTGTGAATGCACAGTCCATTCACAAATATAACGTTCACTCATGTAACCTGCACACATATGAAGTATTCAAACATCTGTAGTTCAAATACTTCATAGCCGTGCAATGGTACAGTGACATTCCAATGGTAAACTGGTCTAGAGATATGGTTATGTTATAAGCAGATCTAAATCAGCACTGACTGCCCCTATCCAAAAGGGATACAGATGAAAATCCTAGGGTGAATTTGTGGTTTGCCATCGAATCGTCCAAGTTATACTTAAAAAGGGTTAATTAGGGGCTCTGTTTAACCTGCATTGGAGGTTTATTCCAGAGGAGAAGCATCCTATGGGAGACATATCTGTCTCTCTAGCAAGTACTGTTGATGTCACATGCTAGGTTAAGGTCCCTAGAGTACAGTGAATCGTGTACCATTTAACTTATGAATGTCCAGCTTTTCCATTAAAGCAGGATCAGAGGTTGCTCTATATGCAAGGCACATGTTGCCTCTAAGTTGTCTATACAATACAGAGTATAATGACCGTAATTTCAGTATGTCTATGTAAGTCATGTGCTGAAGACCCTGAATTTTTTTTGTAAGGAACCTTTGAGGTCTCTCCAGTTGCTGCAGGTGTCTGGTTAGGTACATACCAAAGGGAGTATTGTACTCTACTATTGGCCTGATGAGGGAAGAGTACAGGGGGGTTATAACCTCTATTGTTCTGGAAGCTATGGCCTTGCTTATGAGGTGAGTAACATAGAAGGCCTTCCTTACCACTGTGGAGACATGGTGATGAAAAGTAAGATTGCTGTCAACCTGTGTGCCCACATCTCTCACCACTGATTTAAAGCTTAGGGTATTGTTATTAATATGGTAATCTGCAAGGACATCACCTTTGTCAAAGGGGATGATAATGCATTTTTTTTGCATTGAGTTTAAGACCATGACTTTGGCACCAATCATTGGTTTGCAGAAGTCCTTCTTGTAGAATGTTGACATAATTTGGGGATTCAGTGACTGCTCCCAGTCTGCAGTCATCAGCAAACTTTGTCAGCAATAGACCTTTTGTTTTTGCCTGTACTTCTGAGAAGTAGATTCCAAACAATAGGGGTCCCAACACCGAACCCTGTGGAATACCACTGGTAACAGGTCTGCTGATGGAGGTGGAGTCCCATATTTTGACTATATGTGTTCTGTCAGTGAGCATATTGGGAAGTCGGACAGGAAACTAAAAGAAAGGGTTTACGAACACCTTTACAGCGTTAGGGTTTATGAACACCTTTACAGCATTAGAACATCAAAGCAGGAAAATGCTCTGACTAGACATGCGAGTACTTTCCCATTACACTCTTTTAAATTTAGAGTGATTGACCAGGTTACGAGTGATGGAAGGGGTGCCCCTAGTGTGAGTGCTTTCCCATTACACTCTTTTAAATTTAGAGTGATTGACCAGGTTACGAGTGATGGAAGGGGTGGCCCTAGTTCATTATTCCTAGAAAAACTGGAATTAATATGGCAACTTTGTACCAGGGCCTGCTACCTGCCAGGACTGAATGAAGTTTATTCCATATCTTGCATCCTTAAACTAAAGAGTTTAATAAGGTGAATATATACCTTATTCACTTCAGCCTGCAAGAAAGGTTTCACATTTTTGCTTAAACAGGGTATGTTAAATGTTTATCTAAATAGTCAAATATTTATTTATTTGTTTAGTTATGTATATACATGTTTATACATTCACATGGTTTTCCACATTCACTTAGTTGTTATCTATACTACGGTGGTGGTGCTGCGGTAGTGTTGTTGCCTCCCAGTTAGACGTTGTCCTGTTCGATTCTCAGCTAGAGAGTCTTCTGTGTGGAAGCATGCGTGAATTGGCGTACCTTCGTTGAAGGTTGTGTGTCAGGGCCGGCAAATTGGCACGTAAAAATCTACTGCCAATCATTAGCGGACCGGAGTTCCGCTGTGGCAACCCTTAATCGGGAAAAGCTGAAAGACACAACAACAACTTAGTTGTTATGTATACATGAATGCTTCTGCATTTAGAGTTGTTTATGTGAATGTGTACACTCTTACTCCACCTTTTATCATATTCACCGGACGTCCTTTACAGGATTGTTTTCTTTGCTCCAGTCTTTATAGCTTTTTAGCTTGATGGTTTTAAATTCAGACAACATGGGGCTAATATAAGTGTTTTATTATATATTTTTTCATCCTACTTTTTAGAACTGTCATTATTAACTACTACTGAAAGTTATTTACGATTGTAATACTTTTCACATAGTGGTAAAGTGTTTTATTTTATACTATTTTCAATTTTACACTTCATTCTTGACTTCTCACTTTTTACTGTTATCTTAACTATTGGTTCTAATGTTAGCAAGCATGGTTTTTAAATATTTCTGAATATACTTTTAAAAGGTCTTTTAAGAGTGTTTTTGAACTGATGAGCTATATTTATATTTACACATATACAAATATATTTACTGCATACATACTTGTTTTACAAGAAGCTGGATTGTTAAAGAAGCATACAGTGGGTTAATTGTTCTTTCCTGCTTACCTTGGGGACAGGTTTGTCTTTTGCTTGGAGGAAGTTGATGTTGTTTGAATTTGTATTTACTGTTTGAAACATTCTTGTTGCAACTGTCTGATGAAGTCTCACTAAGGGGTGAGACAAAAAGCGCTTTATGGTTACTGTTTTTTATTGTTTTTATCGTTTGTTTGAAGCAAAGTCTGAATTATAAACTTTGGAAACTACTACTGCGTGCATGCCTTAAGCCCTCTTGCCTGCATTCCTGTTTTTGCAGTTACCTTCTTCAGTATTCCAAGTCTGTCTAGTATATGGGTTGACCCCCAGCTGGGTGAGTTTTTCAATGATGCCTGAGAGGGGGATTATGTCAAAGGCCTCAGCCAAGTCTATATAGGTGGTATGCACAGATTTGCCTTTATCCAGGGCTTTGGTGACAGTCTTGAAGAAGTCCACCAGGTTCAACAGGCAGGATCTCCCTTTAACAAAACCAAACTGGGTCAGGTCAAGTGTTTGAAGTTCTGCTATATCCTTGTTGATAAGGTCCATGATGATTTTCTCCATGGCGTTGTAGATAAGGCTGGATAGGCTAATGGGAATATAGTTCCCAGGGTCAGTGTATGCATCTGCTTTGTGCAAGGGGATGGCGGTAGCTGTTTTCCATTCAGCAGGGACAAAACAAGTGCTTAGGCTTTGGTTGAAAAGAGTATCCAATGGTGTTGCTAACTCCTGTTTTAAACCATTGAGAATGCAGTCTGGATGCTATCATGTCCCATTAGAGGCTGTGTTTTTGGCCCTGGAGAGAGCGCTTAAGACCTACTCTTTAGAAATACTAGGTAGAGAATAGGTGGCGGGAATGTTTTGGGGTTTATGTGCCAGGGACAGGGTGTAAAGTTTTCACTTAACCTGTCTGCTAGCAAGTTGGCTATTCCCACTGGTTCAGTATATGTGGTACAATTCACTACCAGTCCAGCGCAAATCTGGGCTTTTCCTTAAAGATTTTGGATGTAGCTAAAGAATGCCTTATGGTTATCCTTAGCTAGCGATGATAATCTAGATTCATAGTCAGCTTTAGAGAACTTTACAAGATGTCTTATTTGCTTGTTCAAGTTAAGAAGGTTGTGCTTCCAATTCTGAGATCGTTCCTTCTTGCTCTTAGACAACTATTTCCTTCTCTTATTATATAACCTAGTTATGGTGGATGCCCACCAGGCAGGCTTGTTTTTTCTTGAGGATCTTGCTTTGGTCCTATCAGGAGTAGCCGAGTCAATACAATTGTATAGATGTTTATACAGTGCATTGGTTTATATCCCAGTATAGGTGTCCTTGCCATCAGTCGGGAAAGGAGCTTTGAAGCTCTTAATACCTTCTCATAAGAGGCTGTAGTTGGCTTTGGAGAAGTTTTTTAGCCTAGTTTCTCTTAAGGGGGAGTCTAATGCTATCATTACTTTGAAACAGACTGATTTATGATCAGACTTTGCCAGGGAGGGGCACACACTTGTGGTGGTGCATCGTTCTACCACATTGGTGAGTTCCAAGTCTATTATTTTTAGGTCTCTTGTGGGAGTGCCAACTATCTGCTCCAAGGCATTTGATTTAATGAAGTCCAAAAACCTTTGGGCAAGTGTGTTTGTACACATATAATTTACCCAATCTATGGGCGGGTAGTTAAAGTTACTCATAACCAGAGTGTTTGATTGTATTTTGAACAATTCAAGTAGATCCAAGTAGGCAGTGTGGATATCATGGTTCATGGAGGGGGATCTGTAGCTGGTGATAACGTGGAGAGGGATTTTTCCTATAGTTATCTGCACATGGAGTAACAGTAGGGAATTATTCTGTTTAACCAACCTGGAGGTATATTTATCTTTGTGAATACTGATGCTGCTCCTCCTTTGCCTCCTTTGGTTTTCTTTCACATGTTCATTTTGTGGTCTGAATGTGTGGACGACATTATATCCTGGTATGGCAAGGATGCTCTCTGTGGCCTTGAACCAGGTCTCTGTGACTGCACAGATGTCCGCATCTCCCAAGGTGAGGAGTGCTTCCAGTTAGTGCAGTTTCAGATTTAGACTCCTACCATTTAGCAGCATAACCTTAAGGTTGTTTTCTGAGGATATTTTTATGTCAGAAATTTTGTTTCTGTGACATTGTCTAATAAAGGCACTATAGGGGAGGCAAGAGCCTTTACCAATAATCAGAAGCCCAGAGGTGACAGGTGGAGATCATCCCTGGCAAAGCATCGTGGTCTATCAACCATCTCATCCCTGGTTTACAGGTGCGGGAGCCCCTTAGAATGATACCAGAAACTAAGCAAATTGTTGAAGTCAATCTTTTTTTGCCTGTATTGAGGCATCATCCTAGGTGAAGGTAGAATGGTGCTTAAGGCTAGGGACATACCTGCCTGGGACACATAATAAGAGAGCTCAGTCATGTCTCTATTCTATAGTCTAGTGAGGTATGTCTCAAGTCATTCACAGCAATATGGACTATGACAGAATCATAACAGTGCCTGTTGTTGAGAGGCTTGAGTGCATGTGTGATGTGGCAGATCCTGGCATCTGACAGACAGTTGACCGTGACCTTTTCCTTATCCATCCTGGTGAGTGAGACATCTGTGTGTCTCACAATGGCGCCACCTATGACTAAAACACTTGATTTTGTCTTCTGCCTTAGGGGCATGTTTTGTGAGAGACTGATTCGTGTGTTTGTATGTATACTGTGATTTGCTGGGAATGTATTACATGAAGTGTGTTTATGTTTGCAATGTCTCTGATCTTTAGGTAGGCTTCTAGTGAGAACGTCTGCATATGTAAGATTAAGTGTCGTATGTGTGGATGGTGCAGGAGATGAAGTGCATGAGATGACAGCAGTGGCGGCTGGTGACTTCACATCAAAGGGGACTGCAGGAGACAGTTGAATGGGTGGGGCCAATGGGAAGGAGTGTAACCAACTAGAAAGGGGCGGAGGTATGATCAAAATCACAAAAACTGTGACTTTAATTAAATACACTGCCCTGGGTGCCAAACCATCATTATGAGAGTCCAATCAAAACAAAATGAAGTGTAGAAGAAAAAAAATATTTCAATGCATTGGCTACATGACAGCTTACTTAATATTTAGATGGAAATAAAATGGTTGTGAGGCATGAAAAAGTAAATTATTTTTAAATACATTACTGGAATGCCAGTCAAAATCAAGTATAAAAAAACAAGCAGCACTCAACTCTAACCACATCTTCTTGCACTGCAGTTTTTATTATAATTTATATTCAGCTTTATAAAAGTACTAAGTAACACGATGAAAGTAGCAATCTCTGTGATACCCCTACTTGCAAAAATGTTTCTTATCCAAAAAAGACCTGCTGCCTGACAGCAACTATTTACTTGTCTCATGGAGAAAACATGATCAAAGTAAAAAATGAACAGCAAACAAGAAACAAGCCCAAGATAAATTGCTTAAAGGATTGCTGCACATGTTATAGACCACACGCAATAGATTGGCATTCTTTTTAGTTTACTGGTAAAGCCTGCAAAGATGACTGCAAGTCTCCAACAAATGTACTGAGCTTCTGAGAATACTGTAATCCTATCCTTTATTACAAATACTGTCATATGCATTTCAATACCTAAGGCTTATACGTTATCTAGTTATGTAAATATTCTCTGCATGGCAACAGCAAAAAGGCTTTCAATGTTGATAATTCTTTAACAGTATACTTATTAGAGTTTCTTGCATCTTACAATCTCAGATAAGCTTACATCGTGGTCATTAAAGCATTACTACTTAAACACAGAGCAACAGGCAGTGCAACAACATGTATTTTCTGAATAATAATAAGCATAAATCAACAGTATAAAAATATGACAGAAAACCAGCATATTCTGCAAAATCAAGGACAGATGAAAAGCCAGTGTAGTACTTGTCTCTGCTTTGGATGGGGGATACTCTGCACACTGCATAACTGCTCCTTGCCTTGCTTGGACACATCCAGAGTCACTACATGGGGAGTGGGTTGCAACAAGCATGTCACAATTTGAAATGTCTCTGGCTGACAGTGATGGCTCTGACACATTTGTCATACCTCTCAACCCCAGAGCAAGAAATCTGGACAAAGCCATAAACAGAAGTAGGACAAAGGCCTAAAAATAAGGACAATTTTTAAATATTGCTCTTATAAACCTAGAAAGGTAATAGAATAGTAGATCTTGCATTAGTATGAATTTTCTGAAGGGTAAGAAATCTGAAACTCAAATGTCTGTCATTACTTCTAACTTCAATCTTTAATGATTTTCCACTAATTTGACAGAAAAAAATTCAATTTTATGAAAAACGGACAAAAAATGGGATGCAAAAATATAAACAGCCACACAATACAGCTGGTAACCTGTCAAAAAAGGGGCACTTTTTAATATTAGTACTGTTAAGCTGAGGAGCTGACAAAATAAGAAAATCTACATGCATTTCTGAAATAAAAGTAATCTACAACTCTGATCATTACAATTACTTCTTAATTGGAAACCCTCCACATTTTCTTCCAAAATTGCCATTTTGCAGAGGGATTATTAGGAGGAGAGTAACATTTTGAGCCAAAGTCGGGGACAGTTGAGAGGTTTGGATATACCTAATTCTATAAAGTGATTTATTTGCACATACCTCTCAACCTCTTAATGCAGGAAATCTGGACAAGGCCAAATATATTGGGGGAACATACAGACAGTACTAAAAATTGCTGTTGTATAAACTTAGTTGATAGAACAACAGGTCTTGCTTTAGCATGCATTTTTCTGAAGGGTATGAAGTCTGAAAGTCAATGTCTGTCATTATTTAGTGACTTCATTCCTAAATAATCTGCCAGAAAACCACAAATTTTAAGAGGAACAAACCAAAAATAAGAAGCAAATATCTATTCATTCTGTGAAAATCTGGACAGTTGAGAGGTATAGTTCAGCCAGGGCTGTCTTTGACTGTGCTGCCCTTCCCCCCTCACAAAATCATGGTTGAATGGGGCCTCCCCCCTGCAGCCATTCCAATGTCCCATTACTTGGCTATTTCACCCCATTTACCATAAACACTATAATGTGCATACTGCTTTACTTCTATGATGATTTGGCTTTCATTTAAAAGTTTTATTTTACATTTTACAGCACAAACACTAATAGACATCTGCTAAACAAAGCAATGCAGTCTCACAATGAAAATAGACTTAGCATTAGAACTACTCTGCCCTTGCAACTCACATTCATTGAAACATCTTTGAAACCCACATTCAAAGAAAATACATCTGGCCAGTGGCAGATAAAGATTAACTTTAGGCTGTTTTCAAATCATAGGGCCCTTGCGCACAAAACATACATGCGTTCTTTGATACACCTTCCTGATTATATTAAATTATATTCCTTGTTTAATACAGTACAGTTGTTAGAGGATGTTTTAAATTTGTTGTTTTGAACATTTTTCCAATAAACAATGGAACAAAATGCATGCACCAATAATGACAAAACTGCCCAAGAACATTTTGATCATAAAGTCTAGTCAAACTTCTACAATCCACCAGTATCAGTAAATATGCACAATCTCTGCAGAAGTAAAAGTCATCTAAATAATTCCACATTAAAGAGCTCTATAACTAATGAAGAGGTTGCTGCTAGCAAACAACTTTATATTTCATTGTTTCATCTACAAATAAAATGCCTGTTGCCCTTGAGGAATAAATTGCCCATATTACATTTAAAAAATGATATGCTAGTAATATTGCAATAGGGAATGGATGGCTAACTGATAACAGGTTGATAGTTGCTAGGTATCTCCACCAAAAAGGACATTCTCATGACTGCAGCATCCACCCCCTTTAAAAGTGCAACACAGTACCCTATCAGCAATGCATCTATATACTGTGGGAGTAGAACCCAGAGCCTTCTGCATCAAAAGCAAGTACACTACCTGTTGTGCTATTAACAATGGGTGCATGCTCACCCTAAGCAGCACTAAACATCTCTTCCCCTGAAGCTTTTAACTCCTTGTAAAATCCACTCGACACTCAGCTGTATCTCTCAACTTTGCAGCACATGAGCACAAGAAATCTGGAAAAAGCCAACATTTATTGGAGGAGTGGCCAAAAGCCCAAAAACTAGGGACACAATTTAAACATTGCTTGTATAACCTTGGAAAGTTGCTAGAATAAAATACTGTGCTCCTGTCATGCATTTCACTGCCAAGTCTTGAACCCAAGACCCTATGGATGACAGTCAGAGCAACATACCACTATGCCAAATCGGCCATTTCTTGAAATACATGAAGACTGAAACTTAAATGGCTATCATTTAGTGAATTTAGTTCTCACCATAGCTCTCAATCTCTTAGCACAAAACACCTGGACAAAGCCAATAATGGAGGAATACAGACCCCAAACATATTAATTGAATTCAGTTCTCACCATAGCTCTCAACCTCTTAGCACAAAAAAAAATACACAAAGCCAGTAATGGGGGAATACAGCCCCAGAAATAGGGACAAATTTCAAATATTGATTTTATAAACTTGGAAAACTGCTAGAATAAAATGTTTTTTGTTGCCATGTACTTTCTGAAGAATATGAAGTCTGAAATTCAAATGTCTGAAAATCCAGAAAACTCTAAAACCACAGATTTTATGAGGAACAGAACAGCAACACAAATATCAGGCAAAAATCTGAATGCTTTTTACATGTGGTGGGGGGGTAGAGAATTCAGGTTCTTGCCACCTGCACCCAAGGTTGAGGGTTTGAACTTGAGTTACTCTCTAGCCACCAGTTATTGCCAACTGGGGCATTTCACACACACACACACACACACACACACACACACACACACACACACACACACACACACACATGGGGGCTGCAGTCCTGCAGCCCAATAGCACAAGCTGCCACTGGATGACAACCTGTTACTATTTGATATACTGATTTCTGAGCAAGAGAGCCTAGATTCTTAACATAGATCCATCTCTCGCATATTGAATTTGTGTGAATTAGAAGAAGAGGCCTGTCAGTGTACATGAGGCAATTGCTGCATTATGTCATTCAGGTTGGCTGGAGAAATAGTGGGAAATTGTCCATTCATGATGCTAGTTGAAATACTGCAGTAAGTAATATGAAGGGGACTAAAATGACCAGGTATGGCTAAGGGACAAGAAGAAGTTCTAAACTGCAAGGAGCTTAAGGGGTAAGCCTTGTGGAGGTACCTCAGAGACTCAGCTGAATGTCTAACTGGGCAGTGAAGCACAACATAATGACAATAATTAAAGTTACAAATTTCTTTTACTTCTGAAATTCTGCATATTCATTAAAACTCTGTTATTCTGTCAGTGCCTCAGGTTAATAGTACTGATAGTTTAAAAGTGTTCTTGATGGTACCTGATTATTTCTTAATTTATCCTTGATTCTGTTGTGATTTGTCCCTGACTGGTTGAGAATTATGAGTGCACCTATGGCATTACAATACAACATTGACATGGTGAATACATTTTACCAACTGAATATTACTAAAGTAGAGAAAAATCTAACAAATGGTACAGTTTCTACAGTAAGGTTGACACACAAAAGTACAGGTTCAGAAAATAAGAGTGACACTTTAAAGGTTTGGACATGTGAAAAAGCAGGAGTATAGCATTTCATCGAGAGAAAAACAATGGCATTGTGGATGAGGTGAAGTTATATTTGTGTTGATATATTGTCATATTTTTACGGTTATATTAGTAATGTATTCCAAGTTAATTACAGTACAGGGCTTACAGTTTCCATTTATTATTTTTGTGTGACAATATTATTCTAGGTGTACTTAATACATTTTCTATATGACAACCTTTTAATTTCTGTTTATGTGAAGCATAGGTAGGATGGGAGCAGGAGCATATCCATTGTGAGGCAAGATGTGAGTGTAATGATGCTTTGAATGAGGAAAGACAGGAAATAGTGCAGATGGAAGAAGGAAGAGAGTTCCAGAGGCGTGCTAGGGAGAAGGATAGCAGGTGGTTCCCAACTGGATGTGAGGGTTTATGAAGTTTAATTAGGTTTTGGGAATTGGATTTTAAGTGTCAATTTGGTATATACATTCCAAAGGTATTTGCTAGGGAGGGGCAGAGATATGGTTTATGGATGAGTTTATGGACTTGGATAAGTTGGGTATAAGTGAGGAAATTGGGTAGCTCTAGCCAGTTTAGTTGGTGAAGGGAACTACAATGGTGGGAAGAGGATTTGTGACCGGCAGCAAACTTGGATATTTTGTTATAGCAGGTTGCAAGTTTTATTTTGAGGGAGGATCGCAGATTGGTAAAGATAGTTTCCCCATATAACAGGGATGGGATAAGGTATGTATTAGCTAGTGTGATTCTAGTAGAGGGAGAGATGAAACGGCTATGGCGGTAAAGCATACCTACTTTTTTATGGAGTTTTTTTAATGTTGATTAGTAGATGCTTATCGAATTTTAACTGGTCATCAATGACTATTCCTAATAATTTTGAGTCGGAGACAATTTCAACGGGAGTGTTGCTTTTGCTGGTAGTTATGAATGACAGTTTGTCAAGAGGAGAGTTTTTGGTGGGGCTAAAAAGCAAGTTTAGTTTTGGAAGTCTTTAGAGCCAGATGGTTATCAAGCATCCATTGCTCAGTTGCAGGGAATGTGGCTTGAGTGAGATGAGTGAGATTTGTGAGGGAGGAGGAGGAGATTATAATAGAGTCATTGTGTATTGAATTAGAGTGAAATTTGGGATGGCTTGATGGAAATCATTAATGAATATGTTGAATAATAGGGGGCCAAGAGTGGAGCCTTGGGGGATGCCTTTTGGTGTATTGAGGAAGGGTGAGGAGGCCTTATTCCATTTTACTGCTTGTTGTCTATTTGTCAGGTAGCTTGAGAACCACTGGCTGGTGGAAAGGAAAAGGTTTAGTTTAGTGAGTTTAGTAAGGAGTAGGGTATGGGAAATAGTATCAAATGCCTTACAGAGGTCAATGAGAAGAGAGGATACAAAGTGACCAGAGTCACAGGCTTTATTGATTGTTTCAAGGAAGGAGAGGAGGGCTGTGGAGGTGCTGTGGCCTGGTTGAAAGCTATGTTGTGTGGGGGTTAGAAGTTGGTTATTAGTAAGATAGGGTAGAAGTTGGTTATGTACACACTTTTCAAGTAGTTTAGAAATAGGGGACAGGATAGTGATTGGCTGAAAGTTTGGAATTTCATTATTGTTACCGCCTTTGTGGAGAGGTATAAGGAAAGCTTTCTTCCAGAGTTGGGGGATGTGACTCTCTGAGATGGAACGATTGATAAGTATGCTAATAGGGAGGGCATTTCCTTCAGAAGCTGCTTTTAAAAAGTAGGAGGGAATTTCATCGGGGGCATTTGAGCCTGGTTTTATTGTAAGGAGAAGTTTTTTGATGGTACAAATAGAAATGGGACTGATAGCAAAAGGTGGGGGTTGTGGAGTTGAGGTGCTTGGGGAGGCAGAGGTGGGCTGGGGATGAGTTACTGAGTTAGTAGTGAAAGTTGATGTTAGCTTGTTGATGGTATTTATGAAAAAGGTTTTAAATTGGTTTGCTAAGTCCATATCAGATGCATTTAGGTTAGGACATGGGTTTTCAGTTTTGCCTGGGTTGAGGAGAGATGAGATTCCTTTTCAGAAAAGTTTGGGATTGGTACTGTGGTTAGTTTGGAGGGTAGTAAAGTATGATCTGCGATCAGTAGCGATGAGATTTTTAACTTTGTTATGTAGGCTTTTATATTCGGTGAGGATGGTGATGGTTTTATTTTTTTTTTGATAACGTGCCCAGGTTCTGTCATGGAGTTGCATGGTAGCTAAAGTGTTTTTAGTTAGCCATGGGACTGGATTACTCTTGATCTTAGTTTTTACTGGGGTAAATGAGTTTAGTAGGTTTATAAAGGTGGTGTTAAAGTAGGTAAGGGCCGTGTCGAATGGAAGGGTCTTTAGAGGGTTCCAGTTTGTGGTTTTTAGTGTATAAGTGAAAGTGTCTGGGTTGAAGTTTTTTAGGCGGCGAGTGTTAATATAGGAATGGGTAAGTTGGACAGAAAAGGGGAAATGGTGAGTGAATGTGGGGAAGTGGTCAGCTAGTGGGTCTGGAAGAATGCCACTGTCAGAGAAATAGTGAGGATGGGATACTAAGATCCAGTCTAAGATACTTCCATTGGTAGAGATTTTTGTGGTTCTGGTGGTGAGACTGATTAACTGGGTGAAATTATATAAGTTAATGTTAAATGAGTTTGTGGGAGCTAGGATTGTGTCCCAGTTTATGTTAACATCCCCCAGGATAATGGTTTTGTGAGTGATATCAGAGGAGACCCAGGATAGAATATCTTTAAGGGTTGAGTTATTATCACCAGGGGGGATATAGAGGGAGAGGAGAAATATGAGTTTATGCTTGTTTAAGTGTAATAAGGCAGGTATCAATTCTGCTTTACCGAAACTAGGGAGGGGTTTGGTGAGGGGAGTGACAAGGAGGGAGGCAGAGTATAACATTGCAACCCCAACACCTTTTCTAGGAGTTATGTCATTTCTTAGTATATGGTAGTTGGGTGGAAGCAGTTCTGAATCTTTTATGTGGGGCTTAAGCCAGGTTTCTGAGATTGAGAGAATGTCTGATTGATTATGTAGGAGCCAGGCTTGTAGGCTTGGGATTTTATTACAAATGCTTTGAGCATTTAGCGCAGCAAAGTGAAGGGATTTACCAGTTGGCTGATAGGAATGGGGTGGAGGAGTTGGATCTGAACAGGAAGAGGGACCAGGATTAGGGTGGATGTCTCCAGAGAGGAGGCTAGAGATGTAAGTTTGAGAGAGATATTGTCCGAGGTAGCATCGGCTGATGCAGTGAGAGATATTTGTGGGTATTTGGCTGAAATAGTTTATAGTTACATTTTTGGTTAGGACTCTATAGGGGAAGAGCATATAGGTGTTGAGGGGAAAGAGACAAGGGGATATATAGATGGAGTCCTGTCTGTTGTTATTGAGAATAGATGAAGTGGTATGGAACTGGGTGTTGTGTTTTAAATTTGTAGGTTGGGTTAGATAGTTTAGGTAGGAGAGGGTTGTTAGCATAAGCATTTGTATAAGGATGAATTGAGTTTTGAGGGACATGGTTGTTTTTAAAATATGGATGTTGGGGTATATTTTAGTTTGAGCTTAGTTTAGGTTGCTGAGTTATAGTTTAAGGGTGTATCTGGGACTTAGTGGGAGAGGATAGCCTTTTTAATACTTTTGGTGGGGGAGGAGATTTAGAAGATGATTTGATTTGGTTGTATGAGAGATGGGAGTGGCTACACAAGTATAAATATAGAGACCCTGGGGGTGGGTGAGAATTGGGGGAAAGGTAGGGGAGCAGAGTGAGCCCGCAGGGCAAACGGAGCAGGTAGACCCGAAAGATGTAACAATCAGGATGGTGAGAGAACAATCAGTGTGGAGGAAGGTGAGTATAGAGGAAGGTAAGCAAAGGAGGATAGAAGGATGGTTAGGATAACTGGTTCAGGGGAAGGATATTGTGTGTTCACAGAATAGATTGGAAGTTAGGAGGAGGTGAGTGAAAATAACTACCTTTTGTATGTCTGCCAGGAGAAAAAGAAGTAAGATGTCAGTGGTGGTAAAAGACTGCCTTCTAGTGGTCGATCAGATATCTTTTCTTTTTGATTTAGCCCAAACTCTGCACACTAAGCTGGATAATCAAGAGAATTGTGGGCTGCAGGAATAACCTGTGTATTTTGGATTTGCAGTTGGGAGTTGAGAAAGGTGACACTAAAATTTCTCCAAGCATGGATACCTATGTTTCTTGGTCTGGGACTGTTACTTAGGATAACATGGATTGAAGTGCAGCAACTTGGAAGTAGGAAAAAGTGTGAAGGATCCTGCAGCACTCTATCTGGGACCTAAGAGGCCTAAGCAAATTAATAACATGCTTGTACTCAGTCTAGATTTAATTAAAAGTTGATTATTGATCATTTAACTTATTGCATGAATTTACATTTAAGATATTTAATGTTGCCATACATTGGCATTTTTCTTACGTCCAACTGAGCATGCATTTTGTGATTTTTGCCTTGACTACTTATTTTATTCAGTGGCTGCAAGTTTTCCTGTTGTAATAGTTGAGGTTGCTCAACACAAAGTTATCTAACTGGGGCTAAGAGCTTGAATAATGATTGTATTTAGTAAGATATTTGTTAAACCATCTGGTAGCAGTTGGTTCTTTCTCTTTGGTGATATCTTCACACAATGCTTAATTTAGGTGACTGCATACTTGTATAGGATAGTAGAGGTTTGTCTAGGGGTCTGATGTTATCTCTCAGCCTTGACTGTCATTTTTTGCTGTTGTACATCAGCAACAGTGGTGCAGGCAGGAAACCATGTAGGTGACGGTGGATAGCTATTCTATTTAAAGAAGAGCACCTACTGTCCACGGGCTTCTGTGGAATACAACAGTGATCACCAGGGCTTCACAGATAGCAGTCAATCTGTTAGTTCAACACATCTGCACAAAGACCAACATAATGCAGTGACAATTAACCAGAAATAGGGACATATTTGACATAAATGTTGCATGCAAATGTGGTAAAATGAAACGCAAATGTACTTCTCAACCTCTTAGAACAAGAAATCTGGACAAATCCATAAATAATGGGGAGGCAAAGGGCCAAAAGTAGGGACAGATTCTAACATTGCTCGTATAAACTTAGAAAGTTGATAGAATAATAGGTTTCACAATAACATGAATTTTCTAAAAAGCATGGACTTTGAAACTTGAATGTCTGTCATTGTTGTCTGACTTCAATCTGCAATGACATACCAATGATTTTCCAGAAAACCAAAGGTTTATGAGGAAAATGTCAAAATACGAGACAAGAACTAGATATTCTGCAAAAATCAGAGGTCAGAACTGAAATGTATGTAATATTGACTCACATCAGTCCTGTGATCATCCCTGTGATATGGCAGAAAGTCAAACATTTGATAAGGAACACATCTGGACATCCTGGGAATATCTGGACAGTTGAGGGGTATGAATGCAAAGTATATGGTCCAAGAACAGTACAGGATAGTGTATCTACAGTGCAGAGTATTGTGATACTCCATTCCTGGAATTCTATACTGAAGCTGTCTAAATGATCTGTAATGGTACATGGACTGCCATGTAAAATGAACACTCAGGAGAAGTGTGTGTATTGAATAGTGACACACAGATGAATCGTAGGAATGAACACAGGGAAAGATGACAGGTGAAACAACTTACGGTACAGTAGATGAGGGCATGTCAATGGAAGATGGTTGCAGCAGCAACACAATCACATATCCATATGGTGCAGTAGAGACTGTACAGGGAAATGTGTTTTATGTGACTGTCACACAAGGTGACATAATAATGGGGATGATGTTTGTGTGAGATAAGCATCCTTATATGAATAATGCAGAGGACATCTATCAGGTATCTGGCATACAACTGGGGTAGGGTGCACATTGTGAAGCTGTACAACATGATATGCCTGAATATGAGTGCACTCTCAGCAGAGGTCTCCGGCAAGCTGGGCAGAGGTAAAGGATCATGCTAAACATTAAAACAACCAACCACAATCATGGACAATATCAGAATAATACCACCAGTAATTATATGTCTCTGATATAGCATATGTAATTTAGAGTGATAAGAGAAGTCTGCACACACACACACACACACACACACACACACACACACACACACACACACACACACACACACACACACACTTGAATAACTATTATGATACATCCACACTCTATGACTGTAACCATACACACTGTCATGGCACTGTAACATCTGCTGCAGATGATAGGAGGGACACTGCTATACCTGTATGTGACATTGTGAGCAATACAGGCCAGATGCCTTGTATGCATAACATATACATATATATATATATATATATATATATATATATATATATATATATATATATATATATCTGTGTGTGTGTGTGTGTGTGTGTGTGCATGTGAGATAATCCATACTGTCATAAATGATACACATGCCATTTCTGTTGTCAAACATGTATGTATGAAGTGTGTGCATCAGCAGAACAGGTAGCACACATGCATCTTGTGTAACAACTTGATTGGTGTTCCGCACCATCAGGCAGTCTTGTATATGCCACAGAAAGCATACTTAGGTATGGCCAATAAGCTGTGTGACAACTCACTTGACAAAGGTGGTACACATCAATTACACATCACTGAAACATGTCAAGGGAGGTACATGAAGAAGGGTGCATTGTTCTCAGTTATTGGTGTGATGAAGGCTGGGAACTATGAAGGTATTATGGCTTCTGTTGTGGATATCCTTCATATACACAGTATTTGTGTTCAGTTCAAGGGAGTACTCAATGACCATAGGCTGGTGGACTTTTCACATACCTATTGGTCTGATTATAGGGTGTGATGTCTACATTATACTTGGGTTGTGTGTTTCTGTACCTGAAATAACAAATCCCCCCATGTTTTCTTGTCATTGCAGGTGTCGTCCTGGCTGTCGCTGCAATATTTGGTATGTGTTGATACTGTCTGTATTATACTAATACAACAGTTGGAGTTAATGATTGTTCACAATATGTAGGCCTTCAGGTAGCTGTTTGGACCAGGATGTGTATGTCATCTGGTATTCACTTAAATAATGGACAAGAAAGGGCCTAGCAGACAGCCCTGATGTACTGACCTGATCAGTGGACCTGAGATATAGGTCATGTCACAAATTTCAACAGAATGAGATAACATTTTTGTGATACACTGGTCTACCCAGTTGGTGATATAGCTGCTTATGGATATGACAGTATTGATTGGATTTGTGTCAAATACCTAGACCTGGTCAAGTTCTACAGGATGATAATGTTGCCATCATGCATGCCCTTGATGACCATTTTAAGGGCATCTATCAGATGTAACAGACATGATTTAGCATTAAAATCTCACACAAGTCTGTTGCACACAACTGGAATATTACTAGTGTCCATTTAGGAGAGGTTCCAATAGTGCAGGGTTTGAGACTGCTCTGTAGGCCAGGCATAGGTCACCTCTCAGCAGCCTACATGATACTGAGTACAGTGACAGGTATTTCAGTCTTTCCATGTGCAATATGTTTGGAGGCCCTAGATTCTCCCAGTCACAAACTTCTGCATTTCCTCCTATTGCTGCAGGCGTCTGATGATTTAAAGACAGAAGGGAGCACTGTGCTAAATTATTGGTTTGATAAGAGTAGAGTACAGCAGAGCTATGACCTCTTTGGTCTTGGATGTGATGTCCATATGTATGAGGTGTGCAATGCAAAATGTGTGTCTCACCACTATGACACATAGTGATGAAAGTGTAGATTGCTATCAACATGTGTTCCTAAGTCTCACAATACTGTATTTGAGCTTAGAGGGGTGTTATATATATCATTATTAGCAGGGGTACTTCATTTCCAAAGCAGACAATGAGGCATTGTTTGCATTACAGTTCAGTCCATGAGTTTGGCACCAATCACTTGTCTGTGTCAGCCTCTTCTGTATTATGTCATCATCATTAGGAGAACTCTATGTAAGTGCATCTAGTTAACAGGCATCAGCAAACCTGGTAAACCACAGGCCATCTACTGTTGCCTGCACTTCAGAAAAGTAGTTTCCAAACAGTTGAAGTCCCAGCACAGATACTTGTGGTATTCCACTGGCAAATGAGCTAGTGGTGGCTAGTGGTGGAGGCGCAGTCCCCAACTTTGACAGTGTGTCAATTGTCTATCCATCCAGTACTGTATGGCCTAATTTCAGATGGGAGATCTTCACTATGAGACATGAATTGGGGATAGTGTCAAAGGTCTTTGATAACTCAATGTAGGTGATATGTCCTGTTATCCCTCATCCAGGTCTTTGGGGTGGGTATCAAAGAAGTCCACACCATTCAGTAAGGAAGATCTGCCCATGACAAAAACAGAATGGGTCAGGTCAAGTGTGTTGAAGGTCACCTATATCCCTGTGGATAAGGTCCATGCTGATTCCTTCCCTAGTCTTGCAGATAAGGCTTTTTAGGCTTATGAGTCAGTAGTTGTAGTTCTGCATGTTACCAGATTGATGTGCATTGCATATCACACATTTGATATTACTTTCTGTAGGGGAGGTGATATATGTGTGGAAAAAGTACAGAAACACCAGGGTTACAGTGCTTGTGGGGCAGCAACACATGACTGTATTGTAAATATGTGACATTTTGTTTGATAGGGCCTTCAGTTTGAAATGTTGCCACATGTAATTTCATGTCATAGAGAGAAAATGGACAGTAAACAGCAGTAAAACATAATAATATTTACTTTTCCATAGCGCTACAAGCAGCGGGTTTGAGCGACGGTTGGCAAAGTATATACACATGTGAGATGCACATGTTTGCACATAGCTAAGCAGTGTACAAATGTGAGCCACAGTGCTAATGTCTGACAGTTAGTATTGACTCTATGCAACACACCTGCTGCTTTACTGACTCTGTGGCAGCACATGTTAATGCATGGATGCATTCTTTTTTTGGTCCCAGATGATACTGGGTTTAAATTCAGGTCTATCTAAAACTTTTAAATACTTGTTTTAAACATTGATAATGCAATGACATGAATTCTTTATAGTAGGTGTAGATGTGTGTTGGCATAGCGCAGCAGGGTTAAGCGGCATTGTGTGGGGGTAACAGCATCATTTTGCTGCAGCTCACCATTGCTGCATGTTGGTGTACAATGCGCACCTCCATGCAAACATGGAGCCCAAAAGGTGAAGGGATCCATTGCTTTTGCAGCAACTTATGTTTGTTGTATGTGATTCTATTTGTTGACCAGATTAGAGTGGTGAAAAAGATAGGAAAGTATTGAAATGGGGAGCAAGCAGGAGAAGAACAAAGGGAAAGCATGATAGGAATGTGCTGGAGGGAGGAAGGAAAGAACCATAACTGTCCATTTATTTAACAGTGTAAACTTAAAGTATCTACAGAATATTAACTAAATTTGGAATGTCACTTCCAGAGACAGTAGTTACCCCAACACAATCACTTTGAATAGACAATTCAACCGAAACAAGTGTGTCAAGAAGACATGTTTAATGGAGAGATATGTATGGGACAATTTTTTTTTTTTTTGTGGGACAGGTGCCCATTAATTTTTTATTTGAAAGAGACAGGAATGTTGGGGAAGGGACATAGGTATATCTGTGTCAGGTAAGTTGGGTAGGTGAGAAAGCAATTGCAAACAGACAAGACAAACAAGACAAGAGATAGGAATGATGATGGACACAAAATTTGAGGGACAACATGATTGGGTTGAGGGTTGGGACAACCTGGGCCCATGGTCTTGAAGCTTGGAGACAGTGTGAATCGAGTCCTCACCCACTGGAATGTCATTACTGTCACATTACTCTGCAGGTGGCTTGAGTGCCTGACATCTCCTCCTCCTCCTAATATTCAACATGAGGGAGAGTAGACTCTTCAGCTGGTGTAGACATCCACCAATGCTGCGGTACATCACCCTATGCATCACCCCTGGCAACTGGCTGTGAGTTATGAACTCAACACCTTTGCTACTGCTCCTGGAGGGTACCTCTGGACCAGCCTCCATGACAGGACTACCTGAAGGCATAGGAAGTACAGGGGCAGCAGAGGTAGTGCTGCCAGGTTGGGTCCAATGGTGCTGGCCTACCTTGCTGTGCTGTGGCGCATTTAGTGATCTGGTACACATGGATGACATGGACACATTTTTATGACACTTAATAAAAATAAAAAAAAGAAAAGAAAAAAATAAGTAAATCAAATAAAAATAATTATTTTAACAAGAAAATAAAGTAAATAAAAATAAGACAATTATTTTTAGCAAGAAAATTAAAAATATTAATAAAATAAAATAATACTAAAATATATATTTTTTAAATAAAATAAAACTAAAGAAAATAAAAAGAGAGATAAGGGTTGAGGTAAGAGAAAAAAGAGATAAGATTAGTACCATCACATGTGACATACAATACAGTAATATGATTATACAACTCTATTATGTTAAGTTTTACATTTAAGTATACCTCCTAACAGATATGCACTATACTACAGATTGCTGCAAGTAATCCTTGAAATGTGCATGTATTGCACATATGCATGTTCCAATTGTACAGATTACAGTTTACAGCAGGGCATTTGTGTCACTGGTATAGAGGTTTTAATTTCATGTAAATATTATTGAAAAAATAACAGTATGATATAGCTGTGAATTGTGGTATTTGAACCCACAACCTCTGACTAAAGTCTAATATTGGACTCTTGCAATCAGTTTGTGCTATAGACTAATCCATGCATACTTGCATTTCCAGTTGAGATCTTTAACTTTTAATGTTACAATACCACTTCTCTTCTGCTGCATTCATACCACTTGCTCCCCTCAGTATCTCCAATCTAGCCCTATGGATCCGGACATTGTAGTCCAATCACTGGCAGCTGGGGTAAAAACAGAAAAAAATAGAAGACCATAATACATACTAGTCTTGCCTATATTCAGCTTTCTAAGTCTTACAAGTAATTTCTTTAGTTGATACACAGATCTGCGATGACCACAGGCCTAAATTTCTCAATCCAATGATGAAGTGTATCCCTTTTTTTCCTCTGTGGGTCAGTAAAATGATACCTACATTGCTCTCCAGTGCATGGGATATCAGTGGCACTGGATACAGCCTGGGCTAAACTATCCCATGCATCAGACTTCTGCTGGGAGCCAGAATAGTCCTCCTGCAGATCTCTTTGGCTGCAGTGCTTCAATAGGAGTCCAATGAATATCCTAGACTCCTGGACAGCCCACCTCTGTGCCTTAAACTTAGCACCTTCCCCACTAACACATTCATGTATATCTACCAGTGGATCTAGAGCAATGGAGACTGATGCTTTCCCAGCATTTCCAGTTATCTCATTTACTGGAGTGCGGACAACCATGCAATAGATTTGCACAATGGTGAGTGGACAGCAGCAGTGCCAAGCCATGTGGAATGAAAAAAATTGAGTTTTACACTGTAAGATTCAAACCAAGGCATAAGGGACAAATCATTTACTTCCACAGCATAGATTTTCCATATTTGTCACAGAAGTGCTGTTCAGACATAGTCAAGCATCATACATATATGCAGGTGATAGTATGAGCTGTTACACATGTATATGTGTGACCTGACAAGGTTATTGGATATAGAGGTAGTTGTGTATATGTCTTAGGAAAATGTAAAGGTCATGCATGTCCAGATAGAAGAATTATACTTACAAAAATATAGTACACAGTATACCCTCAGTCATGCATCTGATAAATCTGAAAATACATTATTAAATAAATAAATGAAAACACAATAATAGTGTGTCATCCCTCATACATATAATTAATATCAGCTCCACTATCTAAAGTGTTATAACTGATAGTGAATATAATGGGAAGTGGAACAACAGTAAAGGTGTATGGAATATCCTGTATTAGAACCCAGGACCATGTGTATAGCAGTCCTACACTTGCATCTATTGCCACAAGACAGTTGAAACAATAATTGTTTATGTTTCCATTCATTCCTATCAACTGCAATGTCACAACAGTAAAAAAAAGGTTGCACACCCTGTACTAGAACCCAGGACCATCTGTACACCTGCCCTACACTTACACCTGCTGTCATAGGACTAGTTAAATAACATTCCCTAATTTACTAATTGTTCTTAATGTTTCTGTATTAACCACCACACAATGCCATTTAGCATGTTTTCTCAGTGTCCAGCAGAATTAATTGAATGTATCCGGTTTCTATTTTTGGCTGTCTGGGTCCTGTCTGCTTCCTGGGTGCTCTAGTTGTTTGGTGTGCACACTACCATGTTTCATGCAAATGAGAAAAGCACAACTAAATGTGTTTTTATGGTGCCCAACAGAACTGATTGAATGTATCCAGATTCTATTTTTGGCTGTCTGGGTCCTGTCTACTTCCAGGGTGGTACAGGTGTCCAGTTTTCACACTGCCACACTTCACACAAACAAGATAAGTACTGCCAAACCTGCCATTCATTTCCTCTATTCCCATGATTGTGCTGCACAATGCATCACACAATTACTGCCCCCCCCAAAAAAAAATAGACAAAGACAAAAAAGGAAAAAAAAAGGAAAAAAGGGGAAGCATTTGAAATTAAGAAAACTAATGTATGATATACACACAAGAAAATGATGGCTCACATGAGATATGTCTACATAGATCTGGATTTGAACTCTCACTCCAATGCACCTTCAGAACACAGGATGGGTGCTTTATCCCTCTTTGCCATGCAAACAGCTTTGTAGCAAATAACTGAACTCCTTCTGCACGCAACCAACTTCAACAGCATCTAGAACAATATCAAACCATACAACTGTTGTCTGTACATTTATTATTTTTGGATGTAGTGCACTTAGTGATCACATAATCTGTTATGATTACTGCTTGCAAATATACAACCTTGTCTTACCTCTCTGTGTTTGTTGGTCATTCTTTAGTTATCTGACCAATAATCTGAGGCATGCAGTGTGTAAGCCATTCTATATCACTGACCTTAAAATGTGTGAGGATAATAAATGGAAATAATATCATATGAAGTTGCCATGTTGGATGTTAAGGAACATAACCTGTGAATTGTGTGCTGCTTGCTTACATTCCCAACCTTACATCTAACACTTGTATATCTAACCTGACATGTCCAGTTGATGTAAGGCAGCCTGAAGTGCTGTTGTGTTTTCCTTCTCCCAACCAGTGATCATTCACAGTTGCAATCCATTAAAACAAACCCTGAGGGAGTGCCTGCACTATGTTTACATCTCTAACATGGATCCAAGTATTTGGGATTCAGCAATTCTAATGAGTTCACACCTCATTTGCATCTTCACCATGCTAACAGCCCTGAATGTACACCATATAAAAAGGCAACTGTGTAGCTAGGCAAACTGATTGTGAGGAGACTTGTTTACATTGAGAGGCCTGAACATATGCCATTTCTTCAGGATATATCTGAACAGAAGATTACTGAACTTCAAAAGGTATGCTTGCATTTTGTCAGCTACATATTGCATATGCTGGAATGTATCTAAGAAAAATATGAGCAAAGGCTTTTACACTTTTAGCTGTATACATGATTGCCAATTCTTGAAAATGGAATGCTTTGTGATAAATATGTACAAATGTTTTTGGGACAGTCCCTTTAATAGCACTTTTAGCATTTCAAATATGGTTTGTTAACAAAATGTGACAACTGCCTGTTGTTTTTTTTGGGGGGTGGAGGCTGAGTTACTGTTTTGCTATCATTACCCTTCTTTTTTGCATACTGTCTGTTGTTCTTATTTCACAGCTCTAGACTGTTTTATGTTTCTCAAGTGGGTAATACTGACTGGCTACCTTTTCTATTTTATCCGGGAACATTTATTTTGTAATTATGTGATGCTTATGTGTATTATCCTTCTGTTGTCTTTTAGGACACCTGGGAGTATGCCAACCAGGTGTGTCAATCCTCAGAGACCCTCCTTCACCGATGCTGAGAATCAGGTCATAGTGGATACCTTTAAACAACACAGTGGCTTCAAACTTGAAAAGAGACAGGCAGAATACAAATTTGTTGCCAGATTGTAGATAATGTGAATACCATGGGTGGCCACAGCAGCACATATGAGCAGGTGTGGCACAGGGCCACTGACATAATCACATCTGCACAGAGAGGAGAGCAGCTGCAGTGGGCCATGACCAGATGGTTACAAGGAGAGGGCCTGCTATGGAGCCACCACTAATACCAAATGAAGAGTTCCCAACTCCCAGGAAAGTGTAGTACAGCATGTTTTGAGTGTCAGTGCAACAGCTTCAGGGGCAGCACATCCCAGGAGGAGTTTCCTAGTAGGCGTTGGTATCTCAACAGTTGAATACTGTTGTATAGTAAAACAATGGACATAAATAGGTTCCTTCTGTGCCACATGAATTCTTTTTGAGGGGTGGGGTATTGAAGATTGCTACAATTATTAGCTTAGGTTGGAGTTGTCAGACATGTTCTTGTTGAAAGTATAGTTAATGGACATATACAGGGGTAAGAGTATTACCCTCTGCATTACTGTTAATTGTGATGATATTGCCCTTACCTTTTGCTTAACTTCTTCCAGGACCATCTGGATTGCAGAGGGAATCTCAGTTGCAGATGGTAAGCCAAACATCTTTATGTCAGTACTGCTGAGCAATTTAAAGAAATATTTTAGTGTTTGCTGTTGATGTCAGGTCTGTTTCATGTATTGCTGCACTGTGTGTAATAGTGGCACCACTATTAGTTTGTTATCATATATTGGACTAGAGTATTGTAGGTATTATTTTCTTCCAGTGTTTGCTGCTTTTTATCACAGGTGATCATAACAGTGGAAGTGTGGGTCTTCTGCCACCTGATATCAGTGTAGAAACAGAATTTGATGATGATGGTGGCCTAACTGAAGCACAGTCAGGGGGTACAGAGGTTGAATCTGATACTGAGGTTGACATACAGCCATCCCTTACAAAGCAGTTCCATTGGGCACAGTCAGTAGGCCTATGCTTACCCATTCCAGTGACCTCACAGATATTGGACAGGTGGAGAGCAAGGCCATTGATCAGGGAAGTGTGGTTACTGTGGCATTGGTACCTGTTGAGTCTGTCTGTAGCCAAAGTGTGGTTGAGGTGCCATGTTGGAGGGTTGGTAGGGGTACGCAAAGGAGGCCTGCTGTCCCTCCTCCACCTGGTCCATGTGTCTCTTCCCGTGCCACTCAACATAAGTTTAGGGTCATCATGAAGGCACAGATATGTTCCCATAGGTGCTCCAGACAAGTGATCAGAGTTGTAGATGTGGTACAGGCTGATATGCATGACTGCATCCACTGTGTTGCCGATTAAATGGATCGGATGAATGACACATTGAAACAAGGAGTGTCTGTGATGAGACAAGGGGTGTCTGTGATAGAACAAGCATTGTCTCTGATGGAGCATATGCTGGGAGGGGAATGGCATCCTCATAGGCATAGGTCAGCCACATCATCTGCTGTTAGCCAATGTGGCTGTGCCTGATCACTCTGTAATAGTGGCAGTACTTCCATTGCTCCATCAGTGATTGTGCTATCCACAACCAGATGTGGCAGGCCATGGGGTCATGGCCCTGAGCATCCCCATGAAGGGAACTCATACAGCAGACATCAGTCATGTTCCAGTAGCAGCAGTGCATCTGACCATGGGCATGGATTTCCTAGTGCAGCTCATGGTAGAGCCAGTTCTTGTGGTTGGGGATGACAACAATGAACTGCCACCTCTACCATGCATGGCTCACACCTGTCTGACATACCAATCAGTAGAGCTAGTATACAGCTGGGCTGTGCTTATTCAAACATACTTACACACCAGTTTCACCTGGGGGCCCCTACTGACACACACACAACAGTTACATGGTACAGCTGTGCATTTGTTGGTTTATCCAAATGTCTAACTGCTTCTGTTTCTTACTCATACACACACACTCACCAACCTTTTGTGTCAGCCTAGGCCTCCTGCCCCCCACACACACACACAACACTCTGTGCAAGTGATAACTGTGCCATATCCCTGTTTTCTATCTTTCAGATTCAGGGATACATAAGCTTTGCGTATGACACATAGGGTGCATAGCTGACTTAATGCTTAGAATATCTGCATTTGTGGTGCTGAACTGGTACTTTTACCTTTGACTTATATTGGTCTTGGAAAGTCAGACAGTTGATAGCATCAACATTTCCCAATGAATGATCTTGTGAGGATTGTGAAGTCAGAAACTGCAATGTGTATCATTACTTTCTAACTTCTCTCTCTAATGATTTTCCGGTACAAATGTATGATGCTAACCTAAGGGCATGCAGTGATAATCAGTATGTTTGCAAGGTATGACTGTGTGACTCTTTGATGCCTGAGGCTTACTATTTAATAATGGACATATATAAGTCACACAAGTGTAGCTGCAGTGGTGCAGCAATTAGCATTGTCGCCTCACAGCAAGAGGTTCTCCCGCTCGATTCTTGGCTGGAGTGCCTTCTGTGTGGATTCTGCATGTCCTCCCCATGGTTGAGTGATGTTAAAGACATGCAGGTAGGTGTGAGCATGAATGGGCATGCCTTCTTTGAAGGTTGGGCATCAGGCTGGCAACTCGGCACCGTAAAAATCCACTGCCAATCATGAGCAGACCGGAGTTCCGCTGTGGCAACCCCTAACTAGGAAAAGCTGAAAGTCTTTTTATAAGTCACACAAGTCTCTGCTGCCACATGCAAGATCATTTCTATACCGATCTCCCACCTTTTACTTGCTTACAGTACCAGTTAGTGAAATACAAGGATATGCCCCAATTCAGATTATTACACAATACACTCTAGGTTCAAAACTTACCTTGTAAATGCAGCAGTTGACATGGTTTTAGTGCAATGCTGACTGTCTGATGTAAGCAGTGCACAGCCAATACATGGGGAGGTAAATGTTGTGTGAACTGTCTGGCATCAATGTTAAAATATATATGTGCATAGTATGAAGGTTTTAGGTGCCTAGGTGGTGAGTGTGTGTGCTGTACATTATCTCTTAGCCAATGTAAGGGCATGCTGAGTATGCCTACATCTGCCTACACACACATCAGCCAGTTGTTCTCCCTCTGACTCATCAGCTGCCTGGGGCTGTAGTGACCTTGACATTGGTGGTGGAATGTGTGCCCCTTCCCCTTACTGATCCTACTGAAGCTGTTTTTTCAGGATGATGATGTGTAGCATGGCACATACTATGAATATTTCTGTACATGTACATGGATTGTATTGCAGGGAACCCCCAGATGTATCAAGGCACTGGAACAGTGACTTCAGCAGCCCAAACACATGCTCTATGATATTTCTGGTTTGAGTATGTGCCTCATTATGGCATTCTTCCTTGGGTGTGTGCACATTTCTGATGGGTGTCATCAGCCACGGTTCCAGTGCATAGCCTGCAACCCCCAGTAAATGACCTTGTGGGATATCCCACCTAGCAAACATCTGGTACAGTTTGGAGGTGTGCCAGATATGTGAGTCATGGTAACAGCCAGGGTTGTCAGCACACATGTTCAAGATGATCCCATAGCATTACACATGACTTGGGATTTGATAGAGTGGTGGCCCTTTCTGTTTATGTAGAGCCTACCCTGTTCCCCAGGTGGTGCCTTAATATCTATATGTTTACAATGTATGGGACTCAGTATGTCAGGGTAGTGTGTTACAGGGTATAACTTTTGCATATTTCTGGCCCTCTAATGAACTATGAGGAAAATATATGTGGTCACTGGCATGCTGGAGCATAGCATTTGGGAATTAATGGAGGAACCTGGATGCTGATGCCTGTGACACATCCAGCATGTTCTCTGTTGGTCTCTGAAAGGTATCTATAGCTAAGATTCTAAGCGCTACACATACCTTTGTCTCCCCTGACATGGGTTCACCTCAGGTAGCCCTGGCTCTGAGTTGAAGATGGCAGAAGTTTCAGAGTTCCTGTAGTGTGTCCCTATTCCCCCTGTAGAACTCTACTATTTCCATGTCATGTAGATTGTGAAAAGTGAAATGGGGCCTGAAAACTCTTCTCCGTCTTGGCCTATGTCTACTGGCAGCAGTAGCAGCATAGGCGTCAGCCTGTTGCACATACACATGAATTGAAGCAGCAGCACTAACATTCTTCTGTGTAGGCTCTTTTCCATGGCTGTATTCCAAAAGGTTTTAGAATTCACAGGAAAAACTAGCACAGTCTCCGTGGTTGCTTTATACATTGTTGAATAGCTACACCATGTTTGATTGGCTGATTAACATGGAATTAAGCTGCTTATGTTGTAATTAGCATGCCAGAGTGTTTACCTTGTTTGTGCAGTGGTGCACTGCTCTACATGGTGCTTAATGAATCCAAAAATTGTTGCTACCATGTAGGGTTTATTGAATTTTCCCAAAGATTGTTCTGCCTTTGCCCAGAGTTTGGTGTCTCTGTTCATATTATGTCAAGAGGTCAGAATTTGATGCTCATTTTAAATGAAGCCCTGCAAGAATTTTTCCTGGTCCATCAACAGAGTGCATGTGGTTTGCATTTTATTTAACATTTGTTAAGTGGGAAAGTCTGACTTGGAATGAAGCCAATTTTCAGTGGAGGCCTGGGGAGAAATGCTCCAAATGCATGTCTGTGTAACGTGGGATGAAACTGGAGCACTCGAAGGAAACCCACAGGAATGCAGGGAGGACATGCAGACTCCTCACAGAAGGCACTCCAGCTGAGAATCGAACTGGAGAGCCTCTTACTGTGAGGCAACAATGCTACCACTGCACCATTTTTGGAAGGCTTTTAAGGGATTGCTTCAGTCTAAATTTAAAGTATGAGCTAATGTGTTATGGCAGTCATGGAATCAGGAGTTGCACTTGCTACATGCCATTTACAAAGAAAGTTTGAAGCAACTGTTTTCAGTGATTAGATGTATAAAGAACAACTTTTCCAGCTTAAACCCATTATATAGGAGCTTATAAATAGGAAAACAGAGCTAGCCCTTGAGAGTCTAACGTTACAACACTATGGAGTTTCCTTAGATGTGGCCTCTAGATTAGCTAGCTGTAACAGGAGAAATGCTCAGAAAGCTGTTCCAAAAGTTCAGCAAAATAATGGTACTGGGAGATTTGTGAATAACTGAAAGGGAGATGTCAGAAGTTTTTTAAATAGTCTTACCAAGAGTTTTCAGTTCTGGTGGTTGGGAGCTAGCATCTTCTAGCTATCCACATAAGGGTAGGCTCCCTCTTTTGCCAAAATTATTGGAGGCCCAGTAAGAGTTGGCTGGGAAACCCATAAATAAAGAAGAGCTCCAAATAGCAATTAAAAAGCTTAAATCCAACAATGGCCTGCCACAGAATTGTACAAAAACATTTCTTCATGGGCTCAGGGCTTGTTATGGAATGCTTGTCAAGTAGCAGCTGGAGGCATTCTATGACCCTTCTAATACTGAAACTAAATAAAGATCCTTCCTTTCATTCTAGTTATTTCCAATATTCCTCTTAAATAAGGATATAAAAATCTATGTTGGCATATGAGCTGGGAATTTTGCTTCTATTCTTCCTAACTCAGTATGGGTCTATATTACATGATCGAATGATCACAATAGCGAATGCTCTAAAGTGTGAAAATGCAGCACACCAAAGTGCTTTTTGTGGGATTGCAGTACAGTGAAGAATGGAATATTTGCTCTTTCCTCACTGTAGTGCGATCTCGGAGTTGGTATATATATTTAGTGGGGGGGTGCAGCCCCCCCCCAATAATGGTTTCAATGTGCTGCATTTTTGCTCTTAAGAGCGTTCGGTATTGTGATCATTCAATCACGTAATATAGATGCACCCAGTATACCCAGATCAAGTGGGTTTACTAAAGGGTAGTGCTTCATGGCTGTTTCTCCAGCTGCTCTATGGTTAGACATTGGTCAGCATAAAGGATTGCCAGTACTCTTGCTGTTAGTTGATGCTCAAAAGACATTTGACATGGTACAGTCTCAATATTTTTTTTTCATATTTTAGCTTAATGTGCCCTCCCCCACCATACATTACTGCCATTTCCTCTCTTTAAGAATAGGTGCATATTTTTCACAGTCAGTTGTGCTTGAGAGGTGGGATTCAGCAAAGAAGTCCATGAGCACCTCTGTTATATTTAGTAGCCAATGAGCCAGTGGCAATATCTCTGCACAAAGTTCTGTTTACTTCCTCTTCGGAAAAGTGCCCTTCTGTTCTATCAGGGGGTGTCACTTTGTTTGCAGAAGAGCTATTGGTATCATTACCCACTCACCAAGCCACTCTCCACAGGTCAGGGGTATTTTGCTGGAATGGTATGACTTATCTGGCTATAAAGTTAATCTTTATATGTCTATATTACTAGTGTGGAATACCCCTAGGCCAATCACAGACCTAGAAAAATATAACTTCACTCTCAGTCCTCCTAGCTTTAAATATCTAGGAATTCATTTGACTCTGTTACCAGCTGGAATGACAGGCTGCAATGTTCAGGCAGTACAGATAGTACTTGATGACTGTTTCTTAGAATGGACCAAATGGAATTTGTCATTTGAACTGAAGCTCTTGCTTATCGAAATGCTGCTCTATCCTGAAGTTCTAAGTATTGTTCAAGGACTTCTTTCCCAGATGTCATCCAGGCAGCTGGGTAACTGGGATAAAGAATTTAGAACATTTTTGTGGGCACCTAACTCTACGAAAGGTTCTCCTGCTTTTTATTATACATTTCACGAAAATAGTGGAATTCACTGCCTAGTATGAGACCTGCCCATCAAACTTCCCTATAGCGCCCTTTTTACATTTACTTCCCCCTTTCCTCCTTCACTTTGTGGGGTAGAGAGAAGTTGTTACAACATTTTGTTTAGCATAGCTAAGGGAATCTTTGAAAGCCATCACTCCATTAGCACTCTGTAATATTTAAATACAATATAGACTGGACTGAGTTACCTGTATTGGAAAGCCATCACTCCATTAGCACTCTGTAATATTTAAATACAATATAGACTGGGCTGAGTTACCTGTATTGGAAAGCCATCACTCCATTAGCACTCTGTAATATTTAAATACAATATAGACTTGGCTGAGTTACCTATATTGGAAGTTGCTTCTCTGTCGACATTTAGTGCTTCTCCTGCTTCCTTTTGAAGCTAATCCAAAGTCTGAGGCCATACTTTATTCCTTCCAGTTACAGAAGTGGATTGGGAAAACCATCTGTTACCTTTATCAGGTTTGCATTCCTTCAGTAACTAGAGAGGTACAAAGCTTTTTATCAGATTATAATTTACCTAACAAGCAAATCTTGTATATCAATCAATTTGTCTCTCTGTAGCAACAGCTTTTATCAAGAGTGAGTGCATTAAAAGCAGTGACCTCCTCTCCTCTCCAATATATGACTGGCATCGGAGGAAATTATGAAAATAGGCACAGTGGAATATCCACCTTCTATTCTACTCTAGTATGTACTATAATTTAGTCAACGGCTATCAACAATGGGTTTTTTTCCGGCAAACAGGTAGGATGCTTCCTGATTCAGATATCCAAACCATACTACAAATACCATCCAAAACAGCCATATCCACATGATGGCGACTGCATTTTTGGAAATCCCTTCTTCAATTATTTATCACCACAGGGGAACCATTGACCAGAGTTACAGTGCAGCACTTCCCTTGCTGGAGGTGTGGGTTTCACAATTTGATTAGGGTCATATAATATGGAAATGTCCAAAGTTTGCCCTGCTTTGGCTTGATTTTGAGATATGGGTGAAATTTATATGGCGATTGAATACAAAAGATGTTCAAAATTTAGTGATATATGATTTTGCATCGGACATCCTCCTTTTGAATTATTTCCATAGTAGATGTAGTGGCCAGAAATGCTATAACTCATCATTGGTTAAGTCTGGTTCCTCTAGTTATTGAAGAATGCTGGAAGATACTTAAGGGTATATATCTGGTGGAGCTGCATACAGCCAGATGGTGAGGGAAAGAAACAAAGTGCTCCATACTTTGCCTCACTTCTAAAGCTCCCAGGTTTGGATTTTCCTTTTTTTCAAGTATCAGACTAGTGGAAAGTAGGAATAAATTACTTGAAGATTATCGAGTACAGCTCCCAAGGCACAATTATATGTAAAAGTTCTAGGTAATTGAAAATAGCAAATTAACTCATGCCAAAGATATTTCCAGTGTCGATCAGATATAAGCATTGCTGGTGCAACTATCAAATCTTTCATGCATCAATTAATTCTCTTTTGGTTTCAGTGGCAAGAAAATGTTTTTTTTTTATTCTTGCATTTTCCTGTTAACTGTCTATTAATGAATGTATTAGATTATAATGTATGTTTCTGCGAGGTATATGATGTTCACAATTTTGGGTTTTCCAGAAGAAATATGCCAATGCTGTATCTTTTGCAAGAGCTATCTCATTGGCAAAGACTGCTGTGAAAACCATTGGAAAGAAATTAACTTCTTTAATGTGTTTATCTAGTATTTAAAAAAATAAACAAAAAAAGTCTAGCATATGTGTTGAGTGTACTTCTGAGATTTATAGTTACTCTGCAATATTTCCATGTTAGCACACATTTGACATTTGTCTTGTTACAGTATGATTGTGTGACTGTGATCCTTGCAGATGTGAGAATGGTAAAGCCTGGAAGGTTAGTAGCGACTGTTTAAAACAGAAGAGTTTCTGACTTCAGTTTTCATGCTTTGCTTCATTGTCTTACCATTGTACCATGAATGTATTACATTTAACGTCAAACACCATTTGTATGAGTGCATTACAGTTTGTCATGAATATTTTTTCTAAGTTGTATATATGCTATGAGTTACGACCTCTTTGTCATTAGTAACCTAATCGTGTTACAAAATGTCAAGGGTTTATCCTGATTCAAGAAATCTTCTCAGTAAAGCTTTTTTCTCTGACACACTCTCTATATGTGTACTTCTCATTAAGAGGAGTGTCAAACAAGTAATTGAATGAGCAGAACTACTAGTGAGTCATGCTTGCAAGGCATTACCTAGATAAAACTCTTAATACCCACTCTTGTCTGAACGTCAGTTTTTAAGGAGGTAGCAAGTAGAAGCCAATAAAATCTAAAGCTGCACCAATACCATAAAAGTGATAAAGCCCCGAATAAAGTTAAGGCAAGTTAAGTTCAGGCAGCACCCGGGGTGCTTAACAGCGCAGGTAGAAAGGATGGTTATGTCTGTCCTTGAGGTGGAAGCATGACAGTGTGGCAGATTCCTTGTCAAGCTTTGGTGGAAGCCAGGGCAAGGAGTGATCACTGGTCTGGGAGAGGTGGAACAACCAAGGAAATAAGGCTTCCCTAAGACTGGCATGTCCTTGAAGGGTATGCCTCATTGTCCAATAATCTTGGGGGTAGGGTCAGAAATAAACCAGACATGTAGCACTGGTTATGTTCTATGTTTTACACCACTCCACCTCCTAGACACTGCTTTCTAATTTGCCTTCCCACCAAGAATTGGAGGGTATTACCAGGGATAAGGTTTGGAACAATTAAGCCACATTGGGCACTTGATGGTCAGAGCTGCAGGCAAGAAACAGAAAAATGTCTTAAGATACCTGTGTCTTCCTTAAGGTGAATTAATGTGTAAAGTTTGCAACTATGTTCATTAAGATTAATTTAATAAATCAATATTTAGTCACAAGCATAGAAAATGTTCTTCACATCTGGCAAAGCTGAGACCATTTCTTCATCCTTATACAAAATAGGTAATGCTTCCTCTTCATAGTCTCATTAATGTGTTGTAGATCTAATTATATGCAAATTTTAATCTGGCTTCTTGGAAATAGCCTTGCTATTCAGACAGTAAGTAGTGTCAGTTTTGTAATCACACCTTTGAACTCCATTCTGTTTGATTTCTTTTATATTATACTCAAAGTTACAGAAACATTTCTTGAAGCATGCATTATTACTAACATACTGTAGCATCTGTCTAAATTGGAGAAACTCCAAGCACAACATGACTGGATACTAGTAATGTCTTCTGACTTTTCCTGGTTAGGGGTTGCCACAGTGGGACTCCAGTCTGCTAATGATTGGCAGTGGATTTTTACAGTGCTGAGGTGCCAGCCCAACACCTACCCTTCAAAGAAGGCACACCTAATCACATGCACACACCTACCTGCATGTCTTTATATGTCATTTGACCACAAGAAGGACATGCAGACTTGACACAGAAGGTGCTCCAGCTGAGAATCAAACATGAGAACCTCTTGCTGTGAGGCAACAATGCTAACCGCTGCACCACTGCAGCCTATCCACAGCATGACTGGATACTAAAAGAACCAAATCATTGTCCTTTTTCTGGCCAGTCACACAATCCAATATTACATATAATTCCATTCCAGATATCTGGAAATTAATTTTGTGCCTCTTATTTCTATATTCACAAGTAAGCACTTTCTGATTTAATTGTTTTACATTATGATGATGGTGATGATGATAAATATATAATCAATTTGCACACACATGGCTTTAAACCTATTATCTCTCAGATTTAATACTTTGGATGATTGAGCAAACACACAAGAGGTGCAGCTATCTATTCTTGTGCCCAGTGCTATCCCCTGATTTGGATCTCCCTCAACTTTCAGCCGAAGAGCTCAGAAAAAAAAGCTCTTCTCTCTTTTTAAACTTTAGCAAACTATTTGTTAAAATTGTAGCAAGCAACTGCTACAGTTTATGCCACAAACAAGAGTGCAGCAGGACTTCAGTTTTGACTGCAAATTGCATGCCAGCATTTCTGAATGCAGGTAATGCACTGAAGACCAAACGGGATTTACCAATCATGCTCTCCTAATACTTTGCACCCAAGGTGGCTGCCCCTTCAACCCACCCTGGCTACAACTCTGAGTATCACTTTACAGTCTGCACTGGTGTAAAGTTTAAAAGCTGAATTTTCATTATCCTCTTGTTGGATATTGTCTGCACTGTTTTCATATTTCCTTTTGTCATGATTTTAATGGGTCTGCTGAAAGTACCTGAGTCCCAGAAGATTAAAGACCACTGTCTCAAAGTTAGAGGCTTGAGCATCTTGTAGCTCACATTGGTAGCCATTCAAACTCAAATGCAAATATGAGTTCAGGCAAGCACCTGACACACCTAATTCAAAATCATTTTTCATGTTTGAGTAAGGCCAGTGTGGCATCTGTGAGGATGGAATGGAAGGGAGCAGAAGTGTAGATTAGAGTTTCAGGTGGACGGTTAGTATAATGGTTAAGATGTTCACCTTGCAGACACAAAGCACAGTGTTTGATTCTCACACGGGGCAATTGGCTAGGCTTAAAATGGCCCACAAGGGCAGTTAGCCTAGTACTAATCTGTGAACCAATGATCAGGATTGCGGTTTAGGTTTATGAAGCAGGAGGGGAGTTTTAGGGTTAGGGAACAGGAAGAGAGTTTATAGTTAGGGAGTGGAAGAAGCATTTTAGGGTTATGGAACAGGATGGAAGTTTAGGGTTAGGGAGCTATTTGGGAGTTTAGGTTAGAGAGGTGATAGAGTTTTAGCTTTAGAAATGATCGGGGATTTTGGGATTAGGGATGAAAACTGGACTTTTAGGCTTACAGGGCAATTTAGGATTTTAGGCTTAGGGAGGTGGAGTGAGTTTTAGGGTTAGGGAGCAAAGACTCATGTTACATAATGGGTAGGAGGTTTAGGGTTGCAGTTAGGGAAATGGAAGGGCTATACAGTTTAATAAGGCCAGTTTAGGAAAGGCTAAGTAATTAAGGCTGTGCTAGTGGGAGTTGTGGCACTTGCTTTTTATAGCAAATGGCAGGCAGTGAGCAAGTGTGTCATGCTTGCAAGTATTTGTAGTTGATTGCTTTAAACTACATTTATTCATGCATCTCTTTTTGGTGAGACATTTTGCATTCATGTTTCCTGTAGGTTTCACAGTTCAAACGTGTTCTGCCTTTACTAATTTTTCAAACAGTTCTTATCTGTGAGTTGTTTCAACTGTGACAAAAAATAGTCATGCTGCAAATATCAATCAATTTATTTGTTTTGCTATTTAAATACTTGTACTTAGACAAAATATGTGAAGTCATAAAAAAAAATAAAATAACTAAGAGAATCTGTATAAAATCTGTTGCAAATTAAAAGAAACTATACCTTTTAAAATACCTTAAAAATAAATAAAAAATCTCTGCATAGATTTAAACAAACCATCCATTAAATATTGCACTTTAGCAGTATGTGTAATAAGGTTTTAGAACCTCATACCTAAATCAGAAAAGTAATTTATTCTATGGAAATGTGACTAAACAGGCAAAATATAGTCTACCTGAGTTATGAAAAATAAAATATTAAGGGACAAACTTGGTAGCAGAGGATCAGGAAATCTTGGAAATAGACAAGCATAGACTCTGTAGGTGATAGAGTGCCAAATGCAGGATATTAAATTCTTATTTGGCAGTGGTTAGAAAACAATGCATATCCCAAACCATAGTAGTAATGTTACTGGAGGCTGATGCTCTAGCCTTAAGCTTAGCTATAAAGTTTGGTGTTCCCTGCGGCCAGACACATCACCAGCTGCTAGACTGAGTTAAAAGTCATTACAGGAACTGAAACACATATTATGTCCAAAGAGTAGAACCACCATTTCAATGTCCAATAAAAGGAGGAAAGTGCATGATCTTGCCAATGTGAAATTTACTTCTTGCAGCAATACACATTTCTGAAACAATATAAGAATTATGAAGTATATATTAAGAATAACAACTGCAGAATTACACTGTGTACAAAGTGCACTAAATTAAAACAATTAGCTATCATCCAAGATTGAAAAAAATAACTGATATGATGCTTCAAGGTACATGCAGCAGTGGCATCTTCCATGTATTACGTCTGCTTTTGTAGCATCGTAGAGGGAGACATGAAGGCAGTTATCCCCAGTGCTACTGAACTAAGGTTAAACAACAATATGCTACTAATTATAACCAAACTATCATAGAAGATAACTCTAGTATGAGGAAATCGGTCCTTGATAGGAAAAGTAAATTTAAGAAAAAAAAATATAACCAAGTATAAGTTATTAACTCGTACTACAGCTTGTGAGCATATAGAATTACAATCAAAAACACAAAAAATCTAGGAAATCATCAGTACAAAAAAAAGAAATGAAAAAGACTAATGTAAAGACATAGGCTGGACTCAATAAAAACTGATACCTTATCATGAAAGGAAGCATGCAGCCTCAGAATCTGTGAATTTAATCTAATACAAACTAGGGTACCTGTGTTGTCAAACATTTATCAAACACATCCAGATACACTTTGCAAAGTTAACAAAGATTAGGGGGGGTACAAGACAAAGAATCATTTAGTGGTACAGATGTCAGTATGTCAGTTCATTCAATAAAATAGTCCCCAAAACAATCCTTAAGAAAAAATACTGCTAATACTGACACTGAAAACTTTGAACCATTGATTCAAGCTATAACCCCCTCACTGTCTGCTTTGTACATGGAAGTGATTGTTACTTCCATGAAAAATAAGAAATGTTAATTATATCTTATCAAAAACACTGAAGGAGAAGATACTTACAAAAAAAAAAACATAAAAAAATGAAAAAAAGAAGATTAGGGGTGCAATAGAATGCCAGACCTAGATCAGATTTTAAGAATGAAAAACGTAAGCAACCTATATAACGTTGAGCCTAATCCAAAGAACTTACATCTTAACAGTGGAAGTACTACCTTATTAGAGGAGTAAGTATGGCTAGCCATATTAATATGGACTATGATTCATACGTAAGTACTGGACTAGTTGCTCTTGTGGACAGTCTAGCTAATTATTATTGGTAAAAATCAAACCCTGTACTTTTTGTCTGTGAGGTAAGCACCTTAACTATTATGCCAACCCCCATGAGGTTTTAACTTTACCTGACTTCATAGTCAAACCACCTTATAGACAGTTAAGTCATGTAAATAAATCAAAGTTTATAATGTTATTGCTACTCGGTCTGAAGCTAACTGTTATTCCATACCTCCTTTGAAGGTTACTAAACAGCAGATACAAGTGTATTATTATCTATTATGGAACAGATGAACTTAAAAATGCTTGAGACAACACACCTGAAGTACTGAAGTTTTATAACTGCTTTGTTTTACTTTTAATTTAATTCCACTAAACAATTGCTTGGTAGCTACAGTTCTGGATAGCTCAGGTTTTCAAAACGTGACAGTTTAAAATTAGTAATCAAGTATAGTATTTGGTGACACACTATGATTTTCTTCTCAACTTAGATACATTTATTAAGCATAAATATGTTTTATTGACAGAAGACTTGAAGTATCCTAATGTTGTCTGGAAAAGCTATGTCACTACTTCAAATACTGAAGAGGAATTTCCTGACATGATATGTGTGCATGGTTTATGGCAATTAAAGGGGCGATAAGGGATAAACATATACTCAACACAATTGCAACTAACTGTGAAATATTATTAGCAATATTAATATGACTCCTTTCCCTAGATATCTCTAATCATAACTCACTAAATTTCAATAGTGATATGCAAACAAAAACATTACTTACATCTAAGAAATATGGTTACAGTTTAATAAATTACGAGACAAAACTATTTTCATCAGATTGAATTATCTTATTATAAGATGGATAATAAACATGATTTTAGATATTCCATAATAGAGTATATATTGGTAAATTCAGATGAAGCTACATTAGACGAAATAACACAGTTGGAGGAATATATTAATAAAATGATACAAAAAGAAGAAATATTTTTTCACTTATACAGGAAATATTCTACATATAGGAACAAAACAAAACAGAATAGAATGAGCAAACATCTATATTCTACACTAAAACAAGAAAATAGCTGGTGCAGACTGTGACACTGCCAGCCCAGCTATCTGGAATTTTGTAAATAATCATATGTCATCTGTAAATATTAATATGATTCATATGCTTGGCTTACAAATGTAAGAGAACTATATATGTGTATATTAAACTACTGGTGCAGAAGTATGTTTTGAACTGTATGTTATGTACTGCGCTTCAAGATGTAACCACAGTGTGTCCTACCGGAAAAGAACAGAAAAGTATATATACTATATACCTGTGTAAATGTTATGTTTTAATAGTAGAAGTTGGAACATACAGAGTTAACTTGCAAAACTCCAAGAAAATGAGTTGAAAATTATAGTGTTTTACAATTGTGTTATTTCTCACTTTCAGCTCAGCAGCAGACACAATGTCTAGAGCTAGGAATTTTGTATTGTCTTGAAACAGAAATAATTACTAGCTTTCAAATTTAAAAGAGTTTTATTGTTTTGTGACTTCCAGTTTTGAGCAAACTTCTGAGATATATGTATTTCTGACACAAAGGCATTAAATTCTAAGTATCTGTTTAGCCTGGGGACTGAAGTCAGGTAACAAAGAGTGATGTCATCCAAGCTAACCCAGCAGTAGTGTTTATTATTAATTTAGGAATCTCTCAGAGAAAAACTGGGCATTTCATATCTTGTCTTGGACCTAGCAAGAACATCCACTCATCATCTGGATTTGCCTTGCTAATAGTAAGTAACTAGGGAAAAGTAATTTCTTTTAGATATAGTTATGAATATAGTAAAGATTAGTTTAGATTTTTTCTGTATTTATTTGTGACTGTCCTGCAATGTTGTTTTAAAATACTTCCTGTGATTCTGAACTCTTTAGTCACTGTGTTGAGTTACTGAATATTTCTTGTTCTTTTATTGTTTATTATTAAATATATTTAAACCTCTATTTGTGACTGATATTTGTGAGACATAGTTAAGCTCTTAGAGTACTTGCACATGTATTTGGTAACACTGTACAGGCCACTCCTAAATAACCTTGCTCTTGTTCACACTTACCATCTGGATAATAATAACATCACATAGTAGGATTGATCACCCTTTGGGAAGGGCCTTATAGTAACTGATAAAGAGCTGGTTGGTGGCAGGGTTAATTATCTTTTAGTCTTGGCAGAAGGGAGCATAGCTAGTAAACCTGTGCCAGCCTTTCCCAGGAGTATGTATGTGTGTTTATAGCTGAATCAGATCTCAAGGTGTGTGTGTCAGCTACTTGGGCAGGGACATGAAGCACTGGTTGGACAGAGATGGTGATGGAGGTCTGAGCTTGACCACACGACTGAAATCTTAACCCTATAGCTGTACCAGTCGGGAGTCTTATTGGGGATCTGGAAAAAGAGGGAGAAACCAGCCCTAGACTGACTGTGATCTCTGCATGCTCTTAAAGAAAATTGTACTTTACTGTATGTGTACTTGTCATCCTCCCAATGTGTATATCCTTCACTGGTGCTAGTGGTGAGGATTGAGGATCCTTGATTACTGGGCCAGTGCAGGGGCATCACACAGAGGATTAAGAAGCTATTAACAAGCTGCTTATTATGGACCAGTGGTCCTGGGTTTGATTCCCTCAGACTCATTTCCCTAACTGTGTGATTCTGAGCAAGTAACTTAACCAGACACCACTCCCAGGCTGTGCCTAAAAAGGGTCCATGGAGATCAGTGCTTTACCCTGGAAAACAAATAAAATCCAAGAATAACAACAAAAAATTGTAACTATATTAACTCATTAATAATTGTCACTGAATTCCTTGATGACACAAAAAAAGAATGGCCAATGGATTTAATCACTTAGCTTCTAACATCTGAGATCCCATCTTGGCTCAGATATTGATGACTAAAGAATATTTCCCACTGAGGAGGACAAATATCCAACTATAGCCAATGCTTTAATGTTAAAATCATTAAAGAAAGATGGAAAATAGTATATAGCCCTGATAAAAATTCATCAGTGTTAATAACAAACATGTTACTGCCTCCTGTATTACATATTTTTAATAAATGAATGAATACAATGGTATTTCCTTATTAATAGATAAAAATCAAATAACACTCTTATTTACGAAAAGGTAGTAAACAAGAAGTACAAAACAACATACCAATCAGTCTAACTTCATTAACTAGCAAATGCTTTGAAAGATGCATTACTGGGTGATCTAATGTGACAGACTTAGCTGAATTTTAATAGGAAATAGTATAGCAATGGATCTGGGTCTAGCTGCTGGTCTGATTTTCCTAGACTTGGTGAAATCATTCAATATAGATAAACATTTAATAAAATGCAGATACAACTTACATCTGGTTAAGTGAGCTGACAATTTGTTGTTAGGAAGGATGCAATCAGTTATTGTACAAGGAATTAGCTTATAGGGTTGCCACATTATCATGACCAACTTGCTACATTTTTTGGGGAATTACAAGATTTGCAGGAAAAATCATACCAAATACCAATACAAATGACCAGATTTCACTGTAGTTATTAGTTCTGATTCATGTTTCCCAGGGTTTAGTCCTGGAACCCTTCCTGTTTTATTTAGAATTCACTACAACATTTAAACATGTTTTATGTTGAATAAATAATATGCAGATAATTGCAAGTTGGGCTTTATTGCAATCACTAAGGGTTACATGACTACCATCAACTGCTACCTTAAGGATACAGTAGTCTGGGTAAAAACATCTAGGCTTACATTTTTTGACAAACAAATATCAAGTGATGTTTTTTGGAAAAGCATCCTTAAGAATCTACATATACTTGATGGATCATATTTAGAAAAAAGTCCAGGAATATAGAGATCTTTGGATTACAATATCATCAAACCTTTAATTTAAAACATGTTGTTATTTCATGAAGTGAGGCTAAGACAAATGTAGGACTTAAGCTGAAAACAGTTTCTTTAAGGAATATTTACAGTCTGGTAATATTATTCAAAACTCGAGTAAAGCTATTTTTTAGAATGTAACAATTCATTTTGCATCCTTACCAGTAACCTACAAAATCCTGAATCTGTCCAGTAGAAAGTCACAAAATGTATTCCCCTAGAAAATAATCTAAGTAACTTTGAAAGATGTAAGTGCTAAACCTGTGTTCAATTCACTACAAATGCTATCAGGGTAAAGTAATTATAGCTTATAAAGCATTTTGGGAACAAACAGTATAGCTGTTGTTAAATCCAGAGATTTATTCCAGTGCTATTCATCACAAACAAAAGAATGTCAACTTTTGTATACAGCGTAATAAAACTAATTTAAGATGCAAATATTTAACTCAGACCATTCCAAGAATATGGAATAAACTCAGTTATTCCTTATGCAGCTCTGAGAGTTTAGATCAGTTTAAGAAGAATTTGCATATCTGGTAAGGATAAAGTAGTTTTAATCCCTAATTCCTGGAGTAAATGCTCTCTAACATCCTTCAGACCTGAACACCAGATCACCAGTCTTGCGAATCTGTTTCCTATCTGATTATTTATGATACCACACTATTATATCTCTCAGTGATAAATTATTTAACTCACAACACTTCCAGATTTTTCTTTAATTCTTTAATTCAGTTGCATAAGCATCTGTATTTTTGTAGTGCCTTGCACTTTCTTGCAAAGGACAAATGAAATAGATATCAGATTGTTCCTTGCCTTACAGTAACTCTGAAGTTTTTGTCTCATCACTGCAATATTCCCCCCTTCTAAAACACATGTTATGTACTTTCAGGATTTTGTCCTCTGTAACATGCAAAAATATTTTAGGATACTGTGCCTTTTCAGGTTTCTCAGATAGGTCTACTTCTAAATTTTGAACTTTCACAATTTTGAATTTATCATGGTCGAGACCATAATATTGAATTTGTGAAAGCTTGAAATTTAAATTAAAAAAAAATTAAAAACATTTTTTTTTACATTTTTGCAGGGGACAAAGCCCCCTGCACCCCCATACCCTCTACTAATTAAATATACCAACTCCAAGATTGCACTACAGTGAGGAAAATGGTAAATATGCCATTTTGTACTGTATGGTGATCTCCATTAAAACAGTTCGAACTTCCTCAAGTGCGATGTCATGGTCTCGACCACAAGAAATTCAAACTCGTGAAAGTTTGAAATTTAGAAGTAGACCCTCTCAGATATATTGCCCATTATTTAGAATAAATCAGATGCATTGATTCAGAATTGTCAGTTTTCAGTTAAATATCCCCACAAAAGAAAGGATTTCCTGGAGACTATAACCGCACCATATTTTGTATAAAAGAAAAATATATTTAAAATTATTTCTTAGACTCTGTAACATCTAGTATTTGAAAATATGAAATAAAAAACAAGGCATGAGTTCTAGAATTGCTGGCTCCATCAGCTTTACTTCCAGCTTGGGCAACATTGTATAGGAAATGAGGCTACATGGCATACACTCAGGACTTTGAAGAAAATTAACAGAACCAAACACATGCTCTATTATGCCTGACTTTCTATGGGCCATATTCCAAAATAGCTGTTCTCAGTGTAAGTCTGTCCTGATTCCAAAAGACCTTCTTTGAGTGCAACTGACATACTTCAGTTTAAGACTTGTCTATAAATAGGTCAGTCACAATGAGAGCAAGTTTTTTGGAATCGGGGTAATTTACCAGTGGGAGATTCAACAGGACAAGAAATCTTCATATCTGTTGTTCCTGCATAATAAGTTCAATAACAGTTGAGATAAATGTTGTCTTGTTGTTGTGTTTTTGTCAAAATCCAAACTGGAAAGGATTAGTCACTGTTAAGAAAATAATGGAACATTGTGCCCAGAATATTATTGCAAAATTCCAGTGTTTCCTTTCAGTGACAGCCATAAATGTCTGCTTTATTGAGCAAGCCCCCATTCTTCTCTGCCAACAGACATGTCACAGATTTTTCTCATGCCCATAATAATGGCTGGATGTGAAGAATGGCGTATGAAAATTGCATTGCCATTTTAATCTGTGATTATTACTGTTTCATCGTCTTTCCTTCATTCAGCAAGGTTTGCATGTAATGATTTTGTTTGGCTCTATCACAACAGAGCATTACATATTAATCCAATCACTTGATCTGCATTCTTTTAACGCTGTATGTATTTTAAGACATGCTTACAATTGTCTTTTTACTCATTTTGTTGATTTCAAAGCAGTTTTTCAAAAGATTAATGAATTACCCAGCTGCTTGTCGTTCATTAAATTGATAATTCTGAATGAGACATTAAAATAATGTGGTGCTGTTTCAGAAATGATCTTATATGCCTTTAGCTTCTACTACATTGCATTGCTTCATATGCTTGACTTATGATTTATTTATGATATGTAAAGACTGCATGAAGAATTAAGTGAAGTATGTATGTTTACTTTGTCTAGAAGTGTCTGACTGAACATGAAATTCAGTTTGGTCCACATGGTAAAACCCAAATATCTACATCTGTCATCCTGCATTTAAGTTGGGTGACACAATTTTTATCATCATTCCAGAAAAAGCCAGCTATACTGCTAAACTGATGCTGATTTTAAACTTTTTCACATCCTGACCTTTATTATAAAACATTGTTTAACGTTATCAGTGATCTTCACTGGAAGGTATTAATCTTAATAGTAATAGCTGATTTCCAGCAGATTTCTATTTGGTGTGAGGATGCAAGGGGAAAAGGTCAGAGAATATGTTCTCTTTAGGCAAGAAACATGTTTAAAAGATGCTTGTGTATACATATATATATATATATATATATATATATATATATATATATACTTACCTGCTTATTTGATCTGCAGTCATGTCACCTTCATCTTAATGTATGCCATAGTCCAGTTAAATAGTATTTTCTATAGTGCAAAATTTCCTTTAGAATGATTTGCACAAGGGCCCTAGGCACTTGCAGTTGAAGATATCAGCACTTTGGATTCTACGTTCTAACCAGATGGCATTTCAGAGTTTGCTCTTAATTAAGTTTAGACTGCACTTGTATCATATCAATATACACCTACATGGCATATAGCTGCAGTGTTTCTTAGTTTGGTTTAAATATGTACCTCTGATCTTATTTGCTGGGATATTTTTGTCACAGACATTGAGACATTCATGTTCTATAAGATTTCTGTAAATCTGCTGAGGGTGATGTGCTTCGGATGTCTCGTAATCATTAACTGTGCTACAGAGTATCAAGCAGGAATTCCCTTTGTCCCTGTGCCTGTGTAATATTTACACTGAAATACTGGCTCAAAGTTTTAGGATAGAGCTGGATGTAAAATTAGTAATGACAGGGAGTAGCTCAGATTCAGATTTATGTATAAAATGTATTGCTGAATCTCAAACTGCTGCTAACATTTATTCATGTGGCATAAATTCAACTCATTCCAATCAGTAGTTTTAGAAAACGGAGCCACTCTTCACTGGCTCCAATGGCACAGAAGGACAAAGCCCTAATTACAGCAGAGGTGACCAAAGTTTAACTAGTTGTACAGGCATTTGATGGTGAAGGTAGTGGTATGCCTATCTTCGAGGGTAGGGTCAGTGGTTCTCACCTGGCATACACTGCTGCCCTGATGACAGAGCCTTGGTTAGAGATCACAAAGCCATCATGTTCTGAGGATTCGGTACCAGGAAGATGTGGGTGTGGCCACTGAAGTTGGTGATGGCTTGTGCCTGAGGTATAAGCATGCACGGACTGGGGAACATAAGTGGTCATTCTTGTCCCACTGATGCAAGTGTCCACATCACCACCACAGACAGTGTTAGATAATTAAAACAGAAAAAAAGTACAGTCATGTAAGTAAATGTACCATAACAGTAGATGTTCAAATGTTCACTGCTGCAGTAGCCTTAGTAATATGGGTTATATCCTGCCAAGGATATAACAGCCAGTCAGCTTCCAAAGTTTCAGGCACCTTCCAGGTGCTCAAACTGTGAGACAGCTTAAGCTGAGCTGACTAAAAGGAAGGCTTGGGCTCAAAGTCTTTCAGGACTTCCTGCCACCAGAAAGAAGAAGAGGGAGGCTGAGTCCAGAAATAACAAAGCTAGAAATAACAAAAAATAACTATTCACACCCTGGCAAAAACAACACACCAAAAAAAAAAAAAAAAAAAAAACAAGGGGAATGGATGGAGGAAGCAGCTACTGCAAAAGTGATTATTCTAACATCTACTATTATTAAATTTACTTACAGCTGTGCTATGTTTGTCATATTGATCACTGCTGCAGTAGCCATAGCTATATTAATACATTACCTTAGCTTACTTCATTGGTAGGTGGTGGGGTCCAGAAGTCTCTGGACAATGGTCCTAGCAAAGCCTGATCTAGACCTAGAGAAGGAATCAAGTTTATAGTACTTTGTAAAAGTATTTAAAGAGGACTAAGTTGTAGCTCTAACATCCATCCCTTTTCAAAAAGCCATAGATGAAGCCTAGGCTTTGGTAGAGTAGACCTTGACCCTGCCTGGAAAAATTGGTTGTGGTGACTATAAAAAAAAAGGTAATAGCCTTAGACCACCATTTGTCTGTATTGACACAGGGTGTTCCTTCTTCTTACATTCGCAAGAAAGGAACAGTAGATTCAAAGATCTGAAAGGTTTAGTTCTGTCAAGATTGTCAATAGACATTCAAGGTATAAAGTATCCTTCTCCCTCATTTTTAAGATCAGTAAAGAAAATGTGGGAATGGATAGTGTGGGTTGAAGTAAACTTGGATACCACTTTAGGCATAAAAGACAGATTAGTTCTCAAATAAACCCTGTCTCTGTGGAAAATAAGGTAGGTTTGACTTACCAGAAGAGCTTGCAACTCGAATACTCTTATTGGAGAAGTCAGAGCAACTAGTAAAATGATTTTATATGTTAAGAACCTCAAATAAGCCAGATTAGCTGGTTCAAATGGAAAAAGTGTTAACTTCTCCAACACAAAATTAAGATCCCAAGAACAGGCCACTGATTTTCTTGGTGGCCTCTTAGGTAAAACCTCTTTCAAAATCATTTTGACATGAGAAAGATTTGAAAGAGGAGGATCCATGGGTAGACATGCTGAAATCGCCAATAAATGACCCTTCATGTAGGAGCAAAAAAGGCCACTGGATAATACCTTGCACAAATGTTATAAAATCAGAGAACAACTAGCCCTGAAAGGGTGATGGCTATGTTGTTGTTACCAAATAAAAAATCTTTTCCATTTGTTAATATATGATTTTTTCTAGTAACAGGTTTTCTTGCTTCCATTAGTGCCTGCTGCACATCCACAATAAACAGGAGCCTTGCTTGAAGATGTACCACATGAGTATGGTATTGTTTGAAACAACTTGAAGAGGTCCTGGTGACAAAGATGATTTAAAGAGTTGAGTGCCTTTATCTGGGCAAGCATCTCTTTCATATTTATGAGCTTGCATCTGTCCTGGGTGCTGCCACACACCTTGCACTATTATTCCTCTTGGAACTGCTCCCCAAAGTTCAAGACATCTGTGATGACTGACTGCACTGGAACATGGAGGGATAAAGGGAGTACCACATTTAAGGATATCTGCTGTCTCCACAAACTATTTTTTCTGTTGAAATAACCCAGTACTGGGATTTAAAAAGAGAAAAGATTTTGATTCTGGAACAAAAGAGACTTCAGCTGTCACTGTATCTTTCTCACGTGGAGTCTCACCAGGGTTATCATGAGAATCATAGATGCCATGAGAAAATCCTAAGCTATTCCCTCATGGCAGCCAGAGTCTGAGTGGAAAACCTTAGAAATACTTCTAGATATAGAGCTATGTTTTCCTGTGGAGGAAAAGCCCCATGAACACAATGCTGTGTGAAGAAGTCAAAAAGGACTTTTGAATGTTCTCTTGGAATCCTAGCTTGTGTAAGTGATCCCTCACACAAGTGAGAGATTCCTGACACTGAAAAACACTGTAAAGATAGGCAAGTCATTTAAACATGGCAAAAAGAAAATGGATACCCTGTTGCCTGCAACAAATTATAACTGGAGATAGATACTTAGGAAACACTCTTGGTGCAATGAGTAGTCCAAAAGGCAAAGCAGAGAAGTGATAATGTGATCCGGGCTCACCAACCTTAAGAGATGCCTGATGTCTGGATGAAAATGAATGTGATGATAAGCATCTTTAACATGTAGAGTTACCAGGAAACTTCAATCAGGTAGAAGAGATAAAGGAATGCTAGTGAGATCATTTTAAGTTAGGCACTATCACAAACAGGTCTAGGAAGAAAGATCTAATAGTGGTCTCCAAGAATCTCCTTTCTCTGGCATTAAAAGCATCCTTGAACAAAAAACTTTCCCAACTTCAGAATTAAGAGCTGGTTCTATCACTCCACAGAACCAATTGTAATGAATGGCAAGTGAAAATGAAAGACTCTGGTCTGGTGGATGAGGAATATCTTCTCAGCAATGAAGAAAATCCTCCGATTGCCATCTATAACATTGATGAATGATTTTCAGAACACATTTTTCTGAAACTATCTGTTGACAAAGAAGAGAATGGAGGTTCAGACTTTCTGGGAGAGAAAAGAAGTGACTAGCTGGGCTTTCCTTGGTGTTGGATGTTCCTGAATTCTTCTCATAACATCCTTGCCATTATACCAAAATTGACGAGGGGTTACAGAATCCCTTAGAAAATTAGAAAAAGGGGGACAGAAAATCTTAGATATTCCCTGATTTAGCATACCCCTTTCATCTCATTTTTTGATCAACTCTGCAACAAAGGAACCAAAAATTGAATCTCTGTCCAAAAGAGAAAATAAAGTCTCATTATTCTGGGAATATAGCCAAACAAACTTCCTCAAAACAATAACAGAGGCAATAGCCCTGGAAGAATAATTATCTGAGTCATATACACTGTAAACAGAGATAAGTGACAAGTACAAAACAAGAATCTAAACAATTTAAAGCAGATGTTTCCTCACAGTAAGATACTGAAGACCAACATTCTTCATACTTTCACAAGTGGTCAGAATAAACATTAACATGTGAGCCTGACAATTCAAAATTCTGAAAATAAACTTGCAAAAGCATACACTATTTCCCTTGTTTGTCTTTTCAGCTTTTCCCAGTTAGAGGTCGCCACAGCAAAACTCTGGTCTGCTAATGATTGGCAGCAGATTTTTATGGTGCCAAGTTGCCATCCTGATGCCCAACCTTCAGGGAAGGCATGCCCATTCACACGTGTCTTTTGAATGCCACTCGACCACAGGGAGGACATGCAGACTCCACACAGAAGGCACGCCAGCCGAGAATTGAACAAGAGAACCTCTTGCGGTGAGGCAACAATGCTACCGCTGCACCACCGTGGCCTACCCATCAATAATTCCCCATCCTTAACAGAAGGAGTAGGACAGAAATTAACTAATGGTTTAGCAGCAGTAAGAATAACTAAAGCTGTATCTGCTGGGCCAGGTTTAGGAAGAGGGTATGAAAACTTAAAAAGACTAAGGAACTTTCTATCTGTCTTTTTAGAGGCAGCAAGCTGGCAATCAGGAAAATACAGCCAGACTCACACATCCTCCTAAGTTGGCACAAATGGAGGAAATGCTAAAGGTTCAGGAAATTTCTACTGTAACATTTTCTGTGGGACTGAGAAACCTCAGTGTACTCTCACTGAAAACACTGGCGCATGCTAGAAATAGTCTCAAAGACAGTGAAACCCCAAAAGGAGAATCAGAATCTGAAATATCCTCTGAGTGAATCAAAAAATTGAGGAGAAAACCTATATCTGTCCATTCATCTTCCTGTCTAGATTCAGAATCTATAATATCTTCAGGAAAGGAGGTATTCTTCTTTCTTCAGCTAGAAAGCAATACGTAAGAAGGAACAGTAACCTGGAAAAAAACATGAGTCAGACCCAGTAAGCTACTCCTGTCTAAGGAAATTTGAGGAGGAGTAGATACACATTTAAATTTCTGTTTCTTTTTGACAGAAAAAAGTGGAGCCAAGAGTGTTATAAATGGCAGCAATAGCTTCCCCAGTGATGGGCACAATAATTTGATAAAACGGGGAAGCCTTCCCTGTTTCTTCTCCTAGGACCAACAAGAATAGCTCTCCCTTGTCCACTGAGGGGACCCAACAGGCACAGAATACATAGGTAATGCCCGGTCTGTGCTGGCTGTAGGTGCTACACCAGATGGATCTGCTGCACAGTATGAGTGGTCTGTGGTACAACAAATAACCACAGCACATGGGAAATGACTAGCCTGCTGTGGTGACAAAAGCTGTTTTCTTAACTTTTTCTTTTTGAAATAAGAAGAAGGGCTGACCTTGAAATTTACTGCTTGTTCCACGGCCAAGCCAAAAATGGTACTTGTTTCCCAGGGAAAACAAGCAACAAAGGCAAGTAAAAATGTAAAGTCTTTAAAAGTCACTTTTTCACACAAAAACACATTAAAAAGCACTTTAAAGCACTTGCCAGCACTGAAGAATAAACAAATGCAATTTCTCCACATGAAAATGTTTTTTTAAATACTTTAAACAACTTTTGTACTTACAGGAAAAAAGAGCAGTCTCATTTAAAAGTACAATACAGCATCACAACATTCCATTAAAACACAAACTCCTAGTTGTAAAATAACTTTCCTGAAGAGGAAAGCATTAATAATCAACAAAAATAATTGAGTGGAAGTTTTTTTCCCCAAAAGGAACTTATCTGCCCTGAAAAGCAACAGTACAAGCCAGCCAAGGATCCTCAAAAGCCTCAGAGGAGCACACGCTTAGGTGACAGTAAAGCTCTGAAGGGCTTGGCACCCAATCTTGTCTCAATCAGCGCAGTTTGAGCTGCTTGACAGTCTGAGCACATGCAAAGTGCCCGGAAGCTTTGGAAGCTGGACAGTTGTTATATCCTTGGCAGGAGATAACCCATATAGCTAGGGCTACTTCAGCAGAGATCAATATGAAGAACATCTCTCACTGGCAGAATGACAGTGAAAGCAAAAAGCACCTTCAAGACTGCCTGGAGATGGCCCCCACTATTCCTTTAAGCAGGATATATCTGACAGAGGAGAGGTTTTATGGTCAATTAGCACCAGGGAAAAATGCCCCCCCAAATGAAAGAAATACATTAGACAGTTCCATAAGTTCACAGTGGAGGTACTCATTCTATGCCTTACAAATGGGGAATAGGGAAAGATGTAGCCCTACAATTTGAATATTTTCTTTCAAACATTTTGTCATCTAAAGCCACTTTGCAGCAGAATAACCAAATTAAATTTGCAATAAGATTAAAATATAGTAATAGACCCATACTTTTTTGATCTGATGTTATTTGGCTGACAGAAATCAGAGCCAAAGATTCTCATACAAATGTTCGAAAGCTTAAACCAGCATTAAAGTCTTATAATTGTCATAATATAGCACATTATATACAAAACATCAGTTCCCTATCAGGAAAACTAAATACACGGGAAACTTTAAATCTGTTAAAACAGCATGCAGACATTAGAATTTTGATTATTTTGACAAAATGTCTGAATATTTTTAAGGCTGCAAACTCTATTTTAGAGTAGGTACAGAGATGAAAATTCCTTTCAATGATGGGCACATTTTGGTAGAATAATAGAATAGTCAGAAATCAAAAACTTCTATGGATTTCCCAAATGACATTTGATTCGCCAGTTCATTTCCTATTCAAGGTGCAAAGTATGAGTGTGTGTCTGTGTAATATATACCACAGTAGACTGACATCCAGTCCAGAAATACTTTTTCTGCCTTCTGCACAACAAATGCTGGAAAGATTCCAGCTTTGTTAAAGACCCTGAAATGTACAAAATGAATGTCAGAGAATGAATGAATATAGTTCTTAAAGGCATATTTATTAGGTTTACCACACTAAGGTTGGAGTATTTAGCTGTGATTTGTTTACTAGGTTAGTGAGCTGGTTTACAGATCCTTATTTTGTCACAACCCAGATAATGACAGCTGTGCATGCAATAAAGAAGAAGCATGCATTTAACACTCATAATGACAAAGTATTTCAAATTGCTATTTACATAAAAGCAGAGTATGAACACAATATGATATAGCTGATATAAGTGTTTGAAATAAGGCATGAAATTTAAGATTTATACAATATAATGTGCAACAATGTTTATATTGTGTTACAGTACAGTATGAGGAGAAATGGGAACACCTAATTATTTATCTGACTTCCTTGTAGCATGTCCACTTGTATTTAATATATTTATAATGTAGATGTTCAAAAACAAGTTGATGTTTTTTTTTCCTTCATGCTACTGAAAAAGGATGCAGTCAAACTGAAACATAAATGTCTTTTACTAGGGGATTTAAACAGATAAGAACTACTTATAGTGTAATTTGCAGACATACAGATCACTAAATAATGCCCTAATGGACCCACCAAACCACACATGCCAGTTACTTACTGAAATATGTATTTCCAAAAAAATACAGTAAAAACAGTTTTCATGAGCTATGTCCTCTGCAGCTTTCTAAATTATCTTACTAACTCTAAAACCATTATCACAGACTGTTTCCTAGAGACAAGTACTTTGATAATGCTCACCTTACTGAGGCTGGTTAGAGCCTGCATGCTTCAACAAACTATGATTACTATAATAAAAGGCATATAAATGTCTGACATCTAATATATCTGTTGAGCTGTATATGAATTTTAGTGTTATAAACAATATGTGTTTATTTAGTAAATGAACTGTTCCATTATTAACCAAATGTCCACGGTAATGTGCAAAGGCAATGCAGTACATATGGAAAACTTTGACTGACCATTTCAACTTGCACATGCTTTGTTACTGTAGGTAAATTGGAATTTTAGGAGGAAATCCATATGAACAAATTCAAAACATATAACTTCTAAGCAGACCATAATATGTAGTTAGGATCAGGAATGAATTCAAAAACCCTGAAGATATGAAGCAAAAACCTTAAACCTGAGCCAGTGTGTATTTGTTAAAATGAAAGCTTGTGTCAAATACATTTTAAACAGACCACAGCACATGTATGTAACAAAAGTGAGCAGAACTAAGGCATAGAGTAGACTACCTCTTAGCCGGCCTCTCTTTAACCGACCTCCTCTTTAACCAGCCATCAAACTTATGGCATAGTCCTAGCAAAAGACAACAGAGTAGAACAGCACTTACACCTCCTCTGGGCTAAATAATGACAGACATTTGAGTTTTAGACTACATATTCATTGGAAAAATGCATACTAACACAAATCATGTTATTCTAGCTGATTTATAACCTATAAATGCTGTTTTGTATGCTTTTTCTGATTAACCAGCCATTCGTTTATTCAGCCTAAGGTCTGGTCCCAGAGAGACTGGAAAAGAGGAGTCTACTATAGGTTTATTTATCAGGAGCTGCAAAACTATGTACTAAGTAAACCACAAATATAATTAAAATAATTGGCTAATTTTTTCCAGACTCCATTACTATCACTATTTTCCTGCCTCCTATCTCTCGGTCTAGATCACGACCTCAAAACTGCATAACGCTGAACATCTTTTCATCAACAAATATATGTCAAACTCGCAGATAACCGAACGGCCAGATCACCAATTTCTTTCCCAGGGAAAGAAATTGATCGGCCGACTGAGCACAACACACCAGTACAAACATTCCAAAATGGGGGGGCTTCACCCCTCACACCCTCCAATCTGGGGGGGCTGCGCCCCACCCCTCAACTAAATATACTAACTCTGAGATCGCACTAACGTGGGGAAAAGGGCAAATCCACAGCAACAGCCAACCTTTTTTTTTCCCTAGGAAAAAAACTTGGTTATCTGGCTGTTC